>NW_028318623.1:5172500-5427500 GCF_062004578.1 Staurois parvus | reverse complement strand
GACGCTATAACTTTTACACAAACCAATTAATAAATACTTATTGGGATTTGTTTTTTTTTTACCAAAGACACGTAGCAGAATTTTGGCCAAATAAATTTGATTTTATTGGATATGTTTTCCCCTGCAACACTAACTTTGTTGAAGGGGGAATCTATGGACTGCCTTAGTCAGTTAGTGCCCCACCCAGCCAGCGACAGCTAGCGTCAGATTGCCCACCACACTATCACAGTCCCACTATAAATCGCTGATCACCGCCATTACCAGTATAGATTCATGCACAAACCAATTAATAACACTTATTAGGATTTTTTTTACCAAAGACACGTGGCCTAAATTTAAGCATAAATTTGATTTTATTGGATATGTTTTATAACAGAAAAGAGAAAAAAACATTTTTTTTTCAAAACTTTTAGTCTTTATTCATTTATATCGCAAAAAAAAAAGTGGTGACTAAAAAACCCCAAAAAGAAATCTCTGTGCAAATTTTTTTTTATAAATTTGATTTGCATACAGTGTTGCACGACTGTGCAATTGCCAGCAAAAAAAATGCCCTGGTCATGAAGGGAGTCAAGTGGTTATGTTTTGATAATAAAATCTGGAAGGTGATTGGTTTCTTTGCAGAGCAGCACCAGATTTTGCCCCTCCAGGTTTAGTAAAATGACTCCATAGTGATTTTATTTCTACTGAATAAAGCCTTACACCCTACTGTGCTTTCACACCGCGCCACGTAACCTCCCACAGCGTTCCTGTACATTGCTATGCGTCTGTGATCCCTCCCTGTGTCATACTGTGTTTCTATATATATAAGACTCTCGGGTGTCTCTCCTGACCTTTAAAAATATCAAACTCACCATGTGCCACGTCACTGAGATCCCAGCCGATGAGATGACACGCTTTCACTTTCTGTCTTTGAGCCAGGTACACCCACTGCAAAGGCTAAACTTGGCATTGTAGCGTCATCCATGCGGAAAGTACCCCGGTCTGGATTCAGGGTGCTGCTGAACCGCGCTCACTAACACTCCTGTAAAATAATTTAATTTTAGAAATACGCCTAAGGGCTTGTAAAAAAACAAACCAAGCATCTAAGTAATGCTCTGCTAGTCACAAAATGAGCTTGCAATTCAATATTACATTACTTGGCACAGGGAGAAGAGAACGGAGACGGCTGTGCTGGCATTTGATAGTAAAATCACTCTTAACCTAAAGTGGAAAAAAATAATACATTTTATATTAACAGAGCAAAGAAGGCTTAAAGTGGTATTAAACCCCAAACCAAAAATGGAATATTATGTAGCTTATCAATCATTAGGTGGTGGCTGCATTCGTTTTCTCTTTTTTTTTAGGCTTTTTTTCCCCCTTTTTTATTCACCTGGTGATCTGGCCAGTATTAGAGTGCCTCCGCTCTGGATGGAGGGAGCACATTTGAACAGCAGCATTATTAGTCTGGGGGGAAGGGAGTGTTATATGGACTAGCAGATTTAGATACACTAACAAACTTAAGGCAGATCTATAAGCAAAAACATCTTTACATGTCCTTGTTGCTGATTTTTTACCTTCACTGAATATGTCATTCATCTTCTGGATCACACAGTAGTTGCTCTGAAATAGTCTATTCATTTTCAAATTAAACTGGTAATTCTCTGTGGTTTCCTGTTTGTAATATCGGTGGCTGCTATGCCTCCTATTCCTAAAGAAACTGGTCTTGGCACATCCCTTCTGTAGTTCTTTCTCCAGGAAGCAGTGATGTAATTCAACTCTGAAATAGTCTATTCATTTTCAAATCAAACCATTAATTCTCTGTGGTTTCCTGTTTGTAAGAGTGGTGGCTGCTATGCCTCCTATTCCCCCAACCATTGGTCTTGGCACATCCCTTCTGTAGTTCTTTCTTCAGAGAGCAGTGATGCAATTCAGCTCCACTTCCTGTGGTGCGTGGATCAGGACTCTCAGGCACACCCAAAATGTACAGGTCTAGTGTACCCGCCCGCATTCACTACAATTCCCTGTGATTGATGGGAACTGTAGTTTCCTTTTATTGCAGAGAGAGAGAGGAGAGGATATGATGTAATCCGGCTGTTACACCTCCTCCTTGGAAGAGCAGATGCTGCAATCTTTTAAATTACAGAGATGAGAGATTTCCACAACAAACCTTTGAGGCAATGTGCTGTGTGTCTTCCAGGGTGGCCTATGATATGAGATCTCATATATAATCTATGGGCACATTGTCTACTGTGTATGGTCCCCCATTCACAAGGTCCCTTTCCAGGTTCTTCTCCCCGACTTCTTCTTACAGGTTTCCAGTTTTCGGCCATCTTGACTGACTGGCACAAGATGATGTTACTGGTGGAACACTGCCACCATATTGATAATATAAACTGAGGTGTGCATGCGCAGCTCAGAGTACTTTAAACAGGCAGGTGCATTTATTTTCATGATGACCCTTCTGCAATAAAGAACCTGCCTGCTTGTATTGTTTTCTGATTTTAGTTCTACTTAAATGACAGAGGTGACCTACAAACCAGCACAGGAGCCCCTTGACTTGGTTATATCCCGCCTTGATTACTGCAACTCCCTCCTCACTGTCCTACCGTTACACGGGTTTTCCTCCTTTCTGTCTATTATGAATGCTGCTGCTAGACTCATACACCTTACCAACTGACCAGTGACATCTGCCCCTCTCTGCCAATCCCTTCACTGGCATCCAAAAACCCAATGTATTAAAATTCAAAATACTAACCATAACATACAAAGCCATCCACAACACTGCCCCTAGCTACATCACCAACCTCATCCGCAGATATCGTTCAAATCGCCAGCCCCGCTCCTCCCAAGACATCTTGCTCTCTAGCTCCCTCGTCCAATGCTCGCCTCCAGAACTTCTCCAGAGCCTCTCCCATCCTCTGGAACTCCCTACCCCAGTATGTCCGGTCAGTCCCCACCCTCTCTGCCTTTAGGTGAACTTTGAAAACTCACTTACTCAGGGAAGCCTACCCCACCTCCACCTAAGAACTGTACTTGAGTCACCTCCATCAGATCATCCCCTGCAGCTATCACCTTTTGTACCACCTCCCCTTTCCTTTAGAATGTAAGCTCTAGGAGCCGGGCCCTCCTATTCCTTCTGTACTGAAATGTATTGTAATTGTACTGTCTCCCTTTATATGGTAAAGCGCTGCGCAAACTGCGCTATAGAAAACCTGTATAATAATAATTAAAAAAAAACAGATAAAACACATATAGACAAAATTGGAATTCCATTTGATCTTTCAGTATTCCAGATCTTCTAGTTTTAGACGACGTAATTGAATTGGTGTGCTGCAACTATAAAAAAGTTGGCAAATTAAAAATGTGTAAATTTAATAATTTAATAAACCAGTGCATAAAGGAGTGCAAACTTCTCAAAGTACTGTAACTATTAGAAGACGAATTTTAGATCTGTGAAAGATTATATTGTAAAGCGCTGCGCAAACTGTTGGTGCTATATAAATCCTGTATAATAATAATAATAATAATAATTGAAAGAAAAAAAACAGCTTAAAGCTGAGTTCTGCTCAAAAGCGGAAGCTACGCTTATTTGCCTCCTCCCCTCCTCCACTGCCATATTTGGCACCTTTTGGGGAGGAGCGGATACCTGTTTTTGACAGGTACCCATGCCCAGTTCGCCGCGGCAAAGTGAGCCAGACATTTGGCCCCCTCTTCCCTCCTGCGGTCTCCTGGGAACTTTCAGGAGACTGCCAGACCAATTGGGAGGTGCAGTGTGACTTGCGCATGCACAATCAGGGGCATATTTACCACAAGACAAACAAGGCATTTGCCTAGGGTGGTATTTTTCAGGGGGGCAGCACCACTCCCCGGAAGAAGGGACAGAAGAAGGGACACATGCGGCATGGGGACCAGGTAGGATCCGAAAGAGGTTGCGGGCTGCTTGATGGTATATGCAGAACACGACTCTTGTTCCCAGGGATGTCATGAGCTGTGTAGGTGAGTGTCTTTCTCTCCCTCACCGGGAAGGCGGGGAGGATGTGTGTTAGTGGAAGGCTCTCTCAGGTGGGGGGGCAGGGGTGTTGTTGGTCACCCCTTTCACAGGTCCCAGGAGACTGCAGGACCAATTGGGAGGCGTGGTGCAACTCGCACATGGACAGTGGGCACCTGGCTGTGAAGCCACAAGCTGTCACATCCTGTTGCCCACAGTTGAGATGCTGGCACCACGGAGGAGAGAAGGGGAAAAGAGACCGCGAGTGTGAGAACATCGCTGGACTCCGGGACAGGTAAGGCAGGCCATAGATTGGTCGAAAATCAGCCAAAAATTCATCCAAAAGAATAATTGGCCGATTTTCTGATCGTTAGTGGGTGAATTTGTCGGCCGTTTTTTGTGATTTTGACACTTTTTTTGATCGGTCATGTTGGAAAAAAAACGGCCAATTTTGTCGATCGGCCGATTTGCACAGCAATGATGGGCAAATTGGCTGATCTTTTTACCGATTAAAAAAAATGCGCGTGACCTGCAAGAAGAAGGAAAAGAAGAAAAAGAAGAGGATGAAGACAAAGAAAAAGAAGAACATCTGTATCTATTTGTATCCATTTCGGATACAGATAATTCTATTCGGATACAAATAGATAAAATGTTGCAACCGCAATACTTTTAAATGTCAAAAATAATAGCGGAGTGTCCCTGCAGAGAGTTCCGCTATTATACTTGACATTTAAAAGTATTGCGGTTGCAACATTGTATCTATTGTATCCAAATAGAAACATCTGTATCCGAAATAGATACAAATAGATACAATGTTGCAACTTTGCTATACTTTTAAATGTCAAATATAATAGCGGAGCTCTCTGCAGGGACACACCGCTATTATATTTGCCGGCCGTAGATGGGACGAAAATCAGCCGATTTTCTTTTACCAATGATGGTAACATCGACCGATTGAATGACCGACTTTCCGTTTTTTAAAAGAAAAAACGGCCGGTTTTCGCCCCATCTATGACCTGCCTTAGCGTGTGTTTATTAAAAGTAAGAAGCTATAGTTTTTGTAGCTACTGACTTTTAATAAACACTAAAACTACTGGAACTCCACTTTAAACATATAGTGAAATTGGAATTTTATTTGATCTTTCAATATTTCAGATCTAGTTATATATGAATAGTTTTATAGACAACGTAATTGAATTGGTGTGCTGCAACTATAAAAAAGTTAAAAATGTGTAAATTTAGTAATAAACCAGTGCTTAAATGAGTGCAGATTTCACAAAGTACTGTAACTGTTAGCAGACAAACTTTAGATCTGTGAAAGATTATATTGTAAAGCGTTGCGCAAACTGTTGGCGATATATAAATCCTGTATAATAATAATAATTTAAAAAAAAAAACAGATTAAACACATATAGCGAAATTGGAATTTCGTTTGATCTTTCAATATTCCAGATTTTCTAGTTTAATATGAATTTCTTTATAGACGACGTAATTGAATTGGTGTGCTGCAGCTATTAAAAAGTTGGCAAGTTAAAAATGTGTAAATTTAGTAATCTAATACTGGTACTTATATAGTGCTGTCAATTTATGCAGTGCTTTTACACATATATATTGTACATTAACATCAGTGCCTGACCCTCAAGGGGTGTACAATCTAAAGTCCCTAACTTACATTCATACATATACATACTAGGGCCAATTTAGACAGGAGCCAATTAACCTACCAGCATGTCTTTGGAGTGTGGGAGGAAACCCACACAGGCACAGGGAGAGCATGCAAACTCTAGGTACTTATATAGCGCTGTCAATTTATGCAGCTCTGTACATATATATTGAACATTCACATTAGTCCATAACCCTCAAGGGGTGTACAATCTAAGGTTCCTAACTAACATTCATACATACACATACTAGGGAAAATTTAGACAGGAGCCAATTTACCTACTAGCATGTCTTTTGGAGTGTGGGAGGAAAACAGAGTACCCGGAGGAAACCCACACAGGCATAGGGAGAAAATGCAAACTCCAGGCAGGTGGTGCTGTGGTTGGGATTTGAACCAATGACTCTAGTACTGCCAGGCTGAAGTGTTAATCATTTAGCCACTGCGCTGCCCATAATATAAACCAGTGCATAAATTAGAGCAGATTTCTCAAAATGCTGCTGCTAGACTGGCACAAGATGATGTTACTGGCGGAACACTGCCACCATATTGATAATATAAACTGAGGTGAGCATGCGCAGCTCAGAGTACTTTAAACAGGCAGGCGCATTTATTTTCATGATGACTCTTCTGCAATAAAGAACCTGCCTGCTTGTATTGTTTTCTGACTATAGTTCTACTTAAATGACAGAGGTGACCTACAAACCAGCATAGGAGCACCTTGACTTGGTTATATCCTGCCTTGATTATTGCAACTCCCTCCTCACTGTCCTACCGTTACACGGGTTTTCCCCCATTCTGTCTATTATGAATGCTGCTGCTAGACTCCTACACCTTACCAACTGACCAGTGACTTCTGCCCCTCTCTGCCAATCCCTTCACTGGCATCCAATAACCCAATGTATTAAAATTCAAAATACTAACCATAACATACAAAGCCATCCACAACACTGCCCCTAGCTACATCACCAACCTCATCCGCAGATATCGTTCAAATCGCCCGCCCAAGACATCTTGCTCACTAGCTCCCTCGTCCCACGCTCGCCTCCAGAACTTCTCCAGAGCTTCTCTCATCCGCTGGAACTCCCTACCCCAGTATGTCTGGTCAGTCCCCACCCTGTCTGTCTTTAGGTGAACTTTGAAAACTCACTTACTCAGGGAAGCCTTCCCCACCTCCACCTAAGAACTGTACTTGAGTCACCTCCATCAGATCATCTCCTGCAGCTATCACCTTTTGTATCACCTCCCCCTTCCTTTAGATTGTAAGCTCTAGGAGCAAGGCCATCCTATTCCTCCTTCTATACTGAAATGCATTGTTATTGTACTGTCTCCCTTTATGTGGTAAAGCGCTGCACAAACTGCGATATATAAATCCTGTATAATAATAATAATATTTTTTTTAAAAACAGAATAATCAAATATAGACAAAATTGGAATTCCATTTGGTCTTTCAGTATTCCAGATCTTCTAGTTTTATATGAATTTCCTTATAGACAACGTAATTAAATTGGTGTGCTGCAACTATAAAAAAGTTGGCAAGTTAAAAATGTGTAAATTTAGTAATTTAATAAACCAGTGCTTAAATTAGTGCAGATTTCTCAAAGTACTGTAACTGTTAGCAGCCAAATATTAGCTCTGTGAAAGATTATATTGTAAAGCGCTGCGCAAACTGTTGGCGCTATGTAAGTCCTGTATAATAATAATAATAACAATTTTTGGTGGGTTACTAAGGATTACTATCCTTTGTCTTTTAAACCTCCATGCAATGCCAAAAAATAAAAAATTGCAAAGACAGTAAAGCAACCCACAGCCTCAAATCAGATTTCAGTTTTTACAGCAGCGAAGATGGATTCTAATTGGTTGCTCTGGGATTCTCTATTCTGCTCACTTTGCCTGATAAAGTTCATCCCTAAAAAAAAGAAATCTTCAGCTTAATGTAACCGCCAAGTAAATAAAAACCTTGCTGGGGCTCCTCTGGGATGCATTTTAGTCATCATTTATTTTTGAGTATGGATTTCAGATCACCAGATAGACAGACCCATGGACAAATAGATTATAAGCAGATGGATCAGGAAAGGTCATTCACCCTAAGTTTATAGAATTAAAGCTGATTTATTGAACACTGGTGTCAACTTTGCAACTGATCAATAAGTCATAGGAGACCCACTTCTGGTCCTACTTCCTCTAATAAGTTCTAATTTATCATGTAATAGAATGAAAGAATGTATAACCCCCCCCCCCCCCCTCCCCACACCACCACCAACCTTACTCCCCCCACCCAGCTGCTGTTGCTGCTTTCTCTATGAGATGCTGCCACTGTATCCCTTCCCCCTTTCTTTTTCCAGCATGCTAACAGTTATTATTATATTGCATGTAATTCCAGCAAGCAGGCTTCATTAGATCTGGCTGTCCTCTCCTCGCATGTCAGATCAAGCGGTGCCCTAGATTTTGCTGGTAGCTGAGTGCAGGGAGGGGGGGAGGAAAGGGTTAATCCCTGGGAAGAACAGGTGAATCGGGCGGGGCTTGGTATGATAATAGTAAAACATGACGTCAGCAGCTGGGAGAAGAGTGAAACCAGAGCTGGGAGAGAGAAAAGGGTGATACTGGAGGAGGCAGAGGGAGCTGAGACTTCCAACAGGAGGATCCAGCCTGGTACAAGGGAAGAACTGCACACTGGAGGAGGGAGAGAGGAGCAACAGACAGCCAGAGCCTGGGACAAGAGACAGCCAGAGCCTGGGACAGGAGACAGCCAGAGCCTGGGACAAGAGACAGCCAGAGCCTGGGACAAGAGACAGCCAGAGCCTGGGACAAGAGACAGCCAGAGCTTCAACTACGAGCCAGAGCTTGATCCAAGAGACTACCAGAGCTTTAAGTAAGAGACAGCCAGAGCCTGAGTTAAGAGACGTCCAGTGCTTGAAGTAAGGGACATCCAGAGCCTGATCCAAGGGACACCCAGAGCCTGATCCAAGGGACACCCAGAGCCTGATCCAAGGGACACCCAGAGCCTGATCCAAGGGACACTCAGAGCCTGATCCAAGGGACACTCAGAGCCTGATCCAAGGGACACCCAGAGCCTGATCCAAGGGACACCCAGAGCCTGATCCAAGGGACACCCAGAGCTTGAGACATCCAGAGCCTGATCCAAAGGACATCTAGAGCTTGAGACATCCAGAGCCTGATCCAAGGGACATCCAGAGCCTGATCCAAGGGACATCAAGAGCTTGAGACATCCAGAGCCTGATCCAAGGGACATCCAAAGCTTGAGACATCCAGAGCCTGATCCAAGGGACATCCAGAGCTTGAGACATCCAGAGCCTGATCCAAGGGACATCTAGAGCTTGAGACATCTAGAGCCTGATCCAAAAGACATCCAGAGCTGGAGATATCTAGAACCTGATCCTGGCGACATCTAGAGCCTGATCCAAGAGATCTCTAGAGCTTGAGCCATCTAGAGCTTGGTCCAAGAGGCATCCATAGCCTTAGCCAAGAAACATCTAGGGCTTGAGCCAAGAGGCCACCAGGACTTAAACCAAGAGACATCTGGATCCATCCCTTACAGGATGCAGTGTCCTCTCTTCCTGCTCCTCCTGGGGCCCCTCTATACAGGTGAGTGACAGTTCCTGCGCTGCGCTAATGGTTGTTTTCAAAGGCAGCACAGATCTAGACATGTACAGGTGATGTCTTTGTGTTACACCTAGGACATAGAGATCCATAAACTTCTCTGTGCACAGCCCCGACAATATGGCCTCTGCTTTAGACCTGTGTCCTTCCTTGTACAGACTACCTGTATGCCTGCTGTACAATGCATAGTCATTCTCTGTGTGTGCCTCTTCTACCCTCCAATGTCCTTCTCTGCTGTCTATATGTATCTGTCAGCTGTGTGCTACAATGTTGCACATGTAAGGTATTGAATGTGTTTTGTTGCCTTTTGTTACTCTGCTACAGGTCATTGTGTGTATGTGTATATACTGTATGTATGTGTATATACTATGTGTGTATATACTGCATGTGTGTAAGTGTATGTACTGTATGTATGTATATATACTATGTGTGTATATACTGCATGTGTGTGTAAGTGTATATACTGTATGTATGTGTGTGTATATACTGTATGTGTGTATGTGTATATACTGTATGTATGTGTATATACTATGTGTGTATATACTGCATGTGTGTGTAAGTGTATATACTGTATGTATGTGTGTGTATATACTGTATGTGTGTATATACTGCATGTGTGTATGTGTATATACTGTATGTATATATACTGCATGTGTTTGTGTAAGTGTATATACTGTATGTATGTGTATATACTATGTGTGTATATACTGCATGTGTGTGTATGTGTATATACTGTATGTGTGTAATATAAAATTTTATATATATATATAATTAGTGCATATGTATACTGTGTGTCCTTGGGTCTATGTAGGCTTATTGTACTTGCCTGTCGATTATCACCCCCCCCCCCCCCCAAAAAAAAAAAAAAGCTCCTAAAAAGCCTACTTCCTACTTGATAAATATTTATTCCTCCTGTCTTTTAATAGACCTACCTGTTCACCCTATATTTACTTGCCTGCTTGCATAACCTTTTAATAATCTACAGCACGCCAACCTTCCCTATAAACAGTATGCCCTTTAAATATAGAACATTTTTATAGATGTGATATATTTTTATATATTACAATTATTTTTAACTAGTTCTAAATTGCTTTGCATGTCCTAAGGGTTAACTAGGTGTATGTGTTGGCTTGTCCTTTTTATATGGACTTGCTATGTATACACCGTTTTTTATTACATTGTATTCGGTCTGATGATCTATAGAGATCAGTGCTTTGGATACAATAGTGGGCTCTTTTCTGTTTGTATTCTTTATCCTTGTTTTCAATGCCATCTTGCTATCCTGTTCAGGGTTGACTGGTGTATTATGTATGTTTAAATATTGTTAAACACACACATTTATTTTATTTTTCTAGTGCCTATCACTGATTTTGTTTGTTATGTTTAGGGTTGCGTTGTTTTGTTTATACTAAATATTGTTAGCCAGGAAAAAGGTTTGTCTATGATCCAACTTGTGTATTGGCCTCTATGGGCCATCTCTGCAGCAGTGCATCAGATCAGTCTCAGGATTCAGAGAATGTTGATGTGTTTAAGGTGTAAGAATGACTAAATTATTAGAAAGAATTGTATATATTTGAAGAGCTGTTTGGTCGACCAAAGGAAAACTGAGTTGGTAGTTTTGGGTTTTGTTGGCTGTTTATGATCATGTTGAGGGAGGCCATACACTCTACATACTTGTTTAAGTTTACCCAAGCTATGAAGACAAGCCTAAATGATCCATTCACTTGTTATCCAATCACTTAGGCTGGCCATACACTATACAATTTTTTGTCCAATTTCCTTTAGATTTACCTTCAACTATGTAGTGCAAGAACCTGGCTAATTGGATACAATTGAAATCGTTGTTAGTTTTGACCTCCTATTATATGGTTTTTGGTAAATCTAAACCAAAAATCTCAAGAAAATTGTATAATATATGACCAGCCTTAGGTCCATACACTACATAGTTGGTTGATCTGAAGAGGATTGCACAATCGGATTGTATAGTGTATGGCCAGCCTAAACCAGGGCTGGTGGTCAGGAATCCTGGATTAAAAAGAATATCCTTACAGTAAGGCCATCTAATTTTTCGATGGGGACCCTGGGATGTACATTTTAAATAATAAATGAACACTCTGGACTTTGTACAGCACAGTTGTTCAACTTGAATGCCTGGAATCCGGTGACAGGATAGGCAGGTAGAAGGAGGGGCTCTGCTCTGTTATGAACAGAGTTTTCTTTTGAATAGAACAAAGAGCGCTCATAAACTTTGTAACAAGAGTAACCCCCTTCCACCAATCCAAATTCAGCTTTCAATAGCTCACTCCTAGCCGATTGGTTGGGATGAGTTTGCCCGGGGGCAGACTGACAATTTATGGGGCCCTGAGCAATCTGGGGCCCCTGTGTCCATGCCCAAACTCTTAAAAAGCCTATAAAAAAGTACCAGGGGCATCTCATGGGGCCCCCTACTGACCCCTGGCCCTCGGGCAGTGCCCGAGTTTCCAAATGGTCAGTCTGCCCCTGAGTTTGCCCCATAGTGCTACTCTTTGAATTTTAGTTTTATTATCCACCAGGATGAAAACTTTTTTTTTTTTTTCTGCAGAAAACTACCAGTGATTCAGTTGCAGGGAGGAGCATAGAACGTGCTCAGCATACCCAGATCACCTACATAGGAAATTAATAATTATATTCTAAGACTCCATTCACTCTGCAATAATGATCTCTAATTGTCTATAGAATCATTTCAGAATCCTGAAGCTTTCACTGTAAGAATTAGCAAGCAGACTTTTTTTTTCTCTAATCAGGTGCAAATTTGCATTTTCCTAATGCAACAGGAAGTTTTTTTGGGGGGAATAAATCAATAGATTGAAAATGAAAACTTTGGAGATGCTCCAGATTTCTTCAGTGGATGTGATGAGAAATCCTTTAGCCCCTGCTTCACACTATTCTTATTTATTTCAGGCACTTATATACTGCTGTCAATTTACGCAGCGCATTACATATATATTGTACATTCACATCAGTCCCTAACCCTCAAGGAGCGTACAATCTAAGGTCTCTAACTCACATTCATACATAAACCTACTAGGACCAATTTAGACAGGAGCCAATTAACCTACCAGCATGTCTTTGGAGTGTGGGTGGAAACCGGAGCACCCAGAGGAAACCCATGCTGGCACAGTGAGAATATGCAAACTCCAGGCAGGTGGTGCCGTGGTTGGGATTTGAACTGATGATCCTAGTACTGCCAGGAGAAAATGCTAACCATTTAGCCACTGTGCTGCCCTAGATTTGTGCGCGTTTCCTTTGCCGTGTTTAAAACAGATCTGCAATGGGTGTCAGTGCAATGTTAACGACACCCAAACGCAGTGCATTTGCCGGCAGCACACATGTTACAAAATTGCCATGCGATGCAGTTGCAGTGCATTTCCAAAAGTGAATGCACTAGTTTGGTGCGAGGTGGTACTTTTTCAGCCCAATCGAAATTGCAATGCACTGAATTGCATGTGAATTGCACAGGAATGGGATTGCGCATTCCTGTGCGATTCATAGTGTGAACCTAGCTTTAGGGCTTGTTCACACCAGCATCAGGATCGGGGCGGACTGACAACTCATGGGGCCCCCGGGCAATAGGGGATCATGGGGCCCTGTGTCCTTGCCCAAACTCAAAAAAGTCTATGAAAAAGGTACCAGGGGCATCTCATGGGCCCCCTACTGACCCCAGGCTCTTGGGCAGTGCCCGAGTTTCCAAATGGTCGTCCACTCCTGATCAGGATTAGAGCACATCCACAGGTGTGCAGTGGGATGACAATTTCATTAACGTGCCATTTCATTAAAATGATTGCCAAGGTTCAGATTTTATATTTTTTAAATAATAAACATGTCATACTTGCCTGCTCTGTGCAATAGTTTTGCACAGAGCTGCCCTGGTGCTCCTCTTGGTCCCCTGTCAACGTTCCCTCACCGAGTGCCCCCAGAACAAGCCTCTTGCTAAGGGGCTCGACTACTCCACATCCCCCCCTCCCCAATGGCTCCCACTACTGTGTTATAGTCAATGAGGAGAGAGCCAAGAGATCCGCTGCTCTCGTGTACATCGCTGGATCGAGATCAGGCTTCGGTAAGTATTTGGGGGAGCTGCTTGCAGAAGTTTTGAATGCATGGGGAAAAAAACCCTTCAGCCTTTGCAACCACTTTAAGTTCTATTGACCGCAACGTGGTACAGGACAGTGCTGAAAATAGTACTGCATGCCATACTTTTTTTTTTTTCCCAGCTAGTGTTGTCAACTGGCCAAGTAGGAGACAAGTCATTTATTTATTATTTTAGGTACTTATACAGTGCTCTCAATTTGCGCAGCGCTTTACATATGTATTGTGTATTCACATCAGTCCCTAACCCTCAGGGGGTGTACAATCTAAGGTCCCTAACTCACATTCATACATACACATACTAGGGACAATTTAGACAGGAGCCAATTAAACTACCAGCATGTCTTTGGAGTGTGGGAGGAAACTGGAATACCTAGAGGAAATCCACACAGGCACACGGAGAACATGCAAACTCCAGGCAGGTGGTGCCATGGTTGGGATTTGAACCAATGACCCTAGTACTGCCTGGTGAAAGTGCTAACCATTTAGCCACTGTGCTGCCCACAGTTTTGCCTGGTATTGCGGTAGACTGTGTGGGAATAGGCGCCCAACACAGTCCTACTGCGTCTGGTGCGAACAAGCCCCTAGGGCAGCCTTTCTCTACCCTTTCAACACAGAGGAACCCTTGAAAGAACTTTCCTGTCTCAGGGTACACCTTCTAAAATTACTGTATCTACAACTCCCCATATATTAGTGTGATGGCCAATAGGAAGAATGTTCCTTACACTTCTAGTCATTGGGAAGAATTACCCCCTTCTAGAAAAGATCAGTGGTGTCAGTGGGAATTTATCTGAGAGGCAGAGATTGCTTATTGAACAAGGAACCCCTACCAACCTCTGGAGGAACCCTACGGTTCAATGGAACCCTGGTTAAGAAACCTTGCCCTAGAGCAGTGGTTCTCAACCTGTGGGTCGCGAGCCCTTTGGGGTTCGAACGACCCTTTCACAGGGGTCGCCTAAGACCATCGGAAAACACATATTTCCGATGTGTAAAGAGCAGCTACTGTGTAGAAAGCAGCTGCTGTGTTGAAAGCAGCTACTCTGTTAAAAGCAGCTACTGAGTTGAAATCAGCAGTATTGGAGGTAAAATGACACTTCATGAATTATAAATAATGTTATGGTTGGGGTCACCACAACATGAGGAACTGTATTAAAGGGTCGCGGCATTAGGAAGGTTGAGAATCCCTGCCCTAGGGTAATACGATTATCACTTTGATAATGTAGAGACTCAATGAAAAGTGCAAACTGCAGCAACCAATAGTAATCAATAAAAATGTTAAGTAATCAGAATGTGGTATACTTAAATTTGGTTAGGACAGGCCCAAAACTTTTACGTTCACTTTTAATTGACCCAAATGCGTCCCTGGACAGTCTCATTCTTGGATATGTTTACCTCCCTGCCCTCGTTGTACCATCTGTCCTGTTTATGAAAGTGTTTTGTGGTGTTCTGGAATTCTGAGAATGTCTGAGTAATAATAATTAGATTGGGGGAGGGGGTAGTCTGGCCAGTATCACCAGGGGGAGGTTATTGTATATGAGAGCGGAGGTCACCGTCCCTTCTATACACTCCTTGTCACACCCAGCTCTCACTCTGATTGTTCTAGTCCCATCCCCCATAGGCCTGTCTCTCTCACCGATACTGGCTATTGCCTTTCTTTTGTTGCAAAGAAATTTTTGTAGGGGATCAGGCCAGGCTGGGATCCAATCTCCATAGACTGCTTCTCTACTGTTACACTTATTCTGTAAAGCGTTAATAGAAAACGTGAAATCGTATCTGCCGCTCATTGAAAGGGACCTGATGTGAATGCAACAGGTAGAACTTTTTTTTTCGGGAGAAGTTTCAGCATTGAGTTCAATTTTGGCCTTTGACAGCTGTTGGCAAACTTCCAACTGCTAAAAGATCTTCTGCTCCCTGGAGGTGCACTTGGTTATGTGAATTGCTAGGACTTGCATCAGGTTCCTAGCTCTGAGTTATAATAAGATATTGAATAAAAAATGTTAGACGCATATCTAAACAAAATCAATTAGTTGCAGCATATCAGTCCTTAGATGTGGTGTCCAAATGTAGTTTTCTTTTGTATTTTTATTACAGGTACTTACACTTACCGGCCACTTTATTAGATACACCTTGTAGGCGCCGGGTTGGACCCTCATTTTCCTTCAGAGCTGCCTTAATTCTTTGAGAAATAGATTCCACAAGGTGTTGGAAACATTCCTCCAGAGATTTTGGTCCATATTGACATGAGTTACTGTTGCCTTTCTTCTATCTCAAACCAGTCTGCCCCATCCTCCTCTGATATCAACAAGACATTTTTGTCCAAACAGCTGCTGCTCACTGGATATTTTCTCGTTTTTCGCACCATTCTCTGCAAACCCTAGAGATGAAACCCAGTAGTTCAGCAGTTTTTGAAATACTCAAACCAGCTGGTCTAGCACCAACAACCATGCCACGTTCAAGGTCACTTTCTTCCCCAGTCTATTGCTTGGTTTGAACTTCAGCCAGTCGTCTTCACCAAGTCAAGATGCCTAAATGCATTGAGTTGTTGCCATGTGATTGGCTGATTAGCAATTTGTGTTCCCAAACAATTGAACAGGTGTACCTAATAAAGTGGCCGGCGAGGTGTACATAGCACATATATTGTACATTCACATCAGTTCCTGCCCTCTAGGAGCTTACAGTCTAAATTCCCTAACTCGCATGCGTACAAGTCGGAAAAATGTACACAGGAGCCAGTTAACCTACCAAGCATGTCTTTGGAGTATAGGAGGAAACCCATGCAGGCACAGGGAGAACATGCAA
Source organism: Staurois parvus (assembly GCF_062004578.1). Lineage (NCBI taxonomy): Eukaryota > Metazoa > Chordata > Amphibia > Anura > Ranidae > Staurois > Staurois parvus. Next base: position 5,411,328 of record NW_028318623.1, on the reverse strand, counting down.
AGTCCATGGAAGTAGGGCCTCGGTTGGGATTTGAGCCGGTGACCCTAGTGCTGCTCAGTGGTAGTGTTAACCACTTATCTACTGTCCTGCTTGTAGACCTTTTGATCCTGTTGATTCTGCCACTCTTCCTGTCCTAGGGTAGCTACATTCCCTCCACTCAATCTAATGGTGGCCAAACATGCATCGCTAAATGATCAATTTCCATTGGGAATGGTTGATCGATAATCATTAACCCATTCAATCAATATAAATCACTCCAGGAGGCGGGTTTCAATCAATAGTTGGAATATAAGATTTCAAGTAAATGATCAGGTCTGCATTTTTACATGCAATCTCTTACGCAAGCCATAGAATATGCAGTTTTCTTTCCTTCAGCCATGGGTTGGAGGAAACAAAATTGCTTGAATTCTCAATGTTGGTGGGGGAATCCCTCCCGCTGCACTATTGTGTTCCTACAGCAGAAGGTTTCCCTGCCATCTGAATGCAATGATCTGCTAGCAGTGATAGCACAAGAAAAACCCAACAGGCTGGTTGTACTGAGGTCAATTGCTGGATTGACTTCATTACAACCAGCCTGCCCATAGATGGATTGAACATTGGTGGGTTCCTACTAAACAGGCTGAATTTTGATCTGTCTATGGCCAGTCTTAATCTGATCTAAAGAGAAGAGATCAATATTTTTCTGTCCAAGCTGATTGACTCTGGATCTGATCTCTGTGGCATTTTGGCAATCTTGAGGAAAGCCGTGGCTATCCATTTGTTTATCAATTTGATTGTTTCAGTCAAATTCCACTCTTCTGCAGTCTTCACACACTTCCTACATGAGGCTCTTGGCCCGTAAATGGGCTGGACCATGGGCTATACCACTGTGTTTGCAACCTGCGTTCGGGGCGTCGTTAAAGTGGCTGTAAACCTCATGCATGAAATATGAACAAAACTTATCCCACTGTAGTGTGTACCTGTCTCAGTCCAGAGCACTGAGTGTCATTTTCTTTGCTGCCTCCTTCCTCTGCTATTCGCATGAATCAATTCTGACAAGTTTTCCTGACACCAAGTGAAAAATGGTGTCGGGGAGGGACCTCCAGTAGATTGACAGCCTCAGCTCTGTTCCTGTGCGGTTGTCTCTTTCCTCCAGTCAGGTCTCAGACTTCTCACTGAGCTCTGCAGTGTGTAACTTCAGCTCTCCACCCCCTTCTTTCTGAACTTTTGGACGAGCTTTATGAATTCAGCACTTTAACCCCTTGACTCCGACATCATATAAATATGCGGCCTCACAGAACTGGGCTTTTTTCCGTGGGTCCACATATTTGTGTACCTGTCTTATATGTGCTGGGAGTGCGCCACACGGCGCACTCCCATCACAAAGACTGGGGTGTCACTGAGCGCCTCGGGTCCCGTTTTAACGATAGGGACCAAGAATCCCGATTCCGGGTCACATGATCGCTGTGATAGCCTCTGATTGGCTATCACAGTGATCAGTCACTGTACAGCCCAGCCCCCTTGTTTATATATATATATTTTTTTCTCTCTATGAATGGAGGAGAGAGATACATTGTATCTCTCTAACTCCTGGCATAGAGGGGGAAAAAAATTTTGTTAAAAAGAAAAAAAAAGATAAATATTAAAAATAAAGAGGGAATACCTAGACCAAGGTTTGATCTAGTTCAGTGCCAGGGTACGTGTTTGGGTCAAGGTCAGGGTCAAATGTCAAGGTCAAAAGGTCAGGGTCAAAGGTCAGGATTATTATTATTATTATTATTTTTTTTAATAGTATTAGTGTCAGTCTGTGTAAACAAAAAACAAAATGCACACTATTGTTTCTGGGCTGTACTACAGGTACAAACAACAAATTAACATACACATATCTGGTATCGCTGCGATCGTCAAGAGTTGGAAAATTTTATTTTGGGTTGTTCTTTGGTGGTAGGCTATGATAGTAACAAGAAACACACAGCTAAATAAAAAAATGATTTTTTTTTATATTTTGGCCCAGATTTCCTTTGATAATGGATAATAAAAAAAAACATCAGGAGCTATCCATTACCATTTACCTCCAAATGAAAGCCCAATTTGTCCTGAAAAAAAACAAGGTATAATTCACCTGGATGTACAAAGTAGCTGTGATGATATGTGCGGTTTTACTAACACATGTCAACATTGCGAAATTGTGCTTAGGCATTAAGATTTGTTTTACCCTTTAGGCTTGAAGGGGTTAAAGGGATGTAGAGAAGAGAAGACAGCAGATAAACAGGTACAACTTATGTAGGAGGATTTGTTTCATCTGTATGTATCACTTGAGGCCAGTCACTTCACTGAGTATATGTAAGGGTTTACAACCACTTTAAAACGTAGTTCCACCCAAAAGTGGAAGCTCCACTTATCTGCCTGCTCCCCACCCTCCGCTGCCACATTTGGCACCTTTTGGGGGGAGCTGGTCCCTGGTTTTGACAGGTGAACTGAGCCGGAAGTTCGCCCCTTGCAGCCCTCTGGGGCCTGTAAAGTGACTGTGGCCTATTCACAAAGTAGGATTGCATGCGCTGTAGGATTCTGGCTATGAAGCTGCAAGGCGCCAGCACCCGACAATATGGCGGCGCCAGCACCCGACAGCTGATTGAAGAATCAGCTGGGGGTGAGGACATTGCTGGATCCCTGGACAGGTAAATGCCCTTATATTAAAACTCAGCAGCTACAGTATTTGTATTCTCTGACTTTTTTTTGGGGGGGGAGGGGGGTCAGGACACTTTAAAATAGCAAACACTTCCTGCAGATCACAAGTGCAGTGCGCTTTGAACGCGGCGCAGGAAATATTCACAGAAAGCAGGTTTCCCGAACCACGTTATGGTGTGAACTGGCACTAAGGGCTCATTCTCACGAATTCTCAGCCCTGTACAGCATGAGAAGCCATTTGTTTACTTTTTTTGTCCTAGCGCCGAGCTGCGTGCAGGCAGCCATATTGGTGAATGGAGACGCACTGGCTGTACGGACATTCACACAGGCAAGTCTGCAGGGACAGGGGTGCGGAAACTGATGCAGAACCTGTGCGTCCAGGCATGTACACCCGTCCCTGTATATTTGTCAGACTTGCCAGTGTGGGGGAGTTTACATGTCAACCCCATTCATACAGGCCCCATACAGCGTGAGGAGCCATTTGTTTACTTTCTGTCCTAGTGCCGAGTTGTGTGCAGGCAGCCATATTGGTGAATGGAGACGCATTGGCTATACGGACATTTTCGCAGGCAAGTCTGATCGGTATTTAGGGATGGGGGCATGGAGTCTGATGCAGAACCTGTGCGTCCAGGCATGTACACCCGTCCCTGTCTATTTGTCAGACTTGCCAGTGTAGGGGAGTTTACATGTCAACCCCATTCATACAGGCCCCATACAGCGTGAGGAGCCATTTGTTTACTTTTCTGTGCTAGTGCTGAGCTGTGTGCAGGCAGCCATATTGGTGAACGGAGACGCACTCGCTACTGTATATGGCTCACCCTGATGGATACATGGGGATGGGTGCACAGCCCTGGATCCGCAAACTCTGCGCCATTGTCCATGGACCCATCCTTGAGTACCTGTTGAGTACCAGACAATGCGTCCATTCACCAATATGGGACGCCTGCATGCAGCTCAGCGCTGGGACAAAAAGTAAACAAAGGTCTCCTCAGGCTGTACTAGGCCGAGCGCCCATGTGAATGAGTCCTCAGGGCTGACATACACTTTAGTCTTCCGAGGAAACGTTTGTGATGTAATCAATGTACCCAGAAGCGTGAGGGAAGAGGAGTCTTCGTTCCAAAGATATTGCCAAGCCTTGGCACGGTGCACAAGAACACCAAGTACTTGTTTTGCTGTTTTCATTTTTTAAAATCCCCCCCACCCCCCCCCCCCCCCCAAGCTGTGCACATAATACAAGTGTCAGTCACAAGGGTAATTGGCTTGTTTGTTTCTAACAAATATGATCCCTTTATGCCATGTTGACATTTGACAGGAGAAAGTGTGATGGCAGAACGGAGGATGCAGCTGTTTTGTTTGGTTGCAGGCCTCAGCTGTAGCAATACATTAATTGCAAGTAGACAATTTGCTAGGTTACGCATCTTGGCTGAGGTAACGCATTAGACGACCGCTATCACAACTGTATGCGGTTAATGTATGCCGTGATCGTATTATTATTATTTTTATTATAATACCGGGATTATATAGCATACACAGTTTGCACAACGCTTTCCGGTATGAAGGGAGAACAATTACAAAACCATTCAATACCAGAGGTTTGGGAGGGCATGCTTGTGACGGCTTACAAAGGCCTTGGAAATTGTATTGCCTATGTGAACGCTTTCTTTCGTGTGCTTTTTATTTTAATTTTTCTCTAGTGTTTCCCTGTCTGTCCTATAGAAGTACTGCTACAGGGTGGCACGGTTGCGCAAAATCACGTGTGTATATATACGTGATTTTGCATTTCCGGGTAAGGGGCACACAAGGGCCCTACCTATGCCGCCTTATGACGGCTTACAAAGGTCTTGGAAATTGTATTGCCTATGTGAACGCTTTCTTTCATGTGCGTTTTTTCATTTTTTTTTTTCTCTAGTTTTTTCCTGTCTGCCCTATAGAAGTACTGCTACAGGGTGGCACGGGTGCGCAAAATCACCTGTATATATACACGTGATTTTGCATTTCCGGGTAAGGGGCACACACGCCCTACCTATGCCGCCATTCGCAGCCTCGGCTGTCAATCACCGGGTATCGGATGGTGATTACTCGCCTGGCGATTGCCGAGCGTCTCTAAAAGAGAGAGAACTGTTTGTAAACAATATCTGTCAGCTCCTGCAGTGCTTTGCATGGTTCTGCATAGCAGTGTGCTTACAGTGAAGCACAATCGCAGCCCACTATGTAAAACTTCACACAGTTAACCCTTTGATCGCACCACATGTTAACCCATTCCTGCCCAGTGCCATTAGTACAGTGTCAGTGCTTTTTATTAGCACTGATCACTGTATTGGTCTCACTGGGGATGTCGGTGACACCAAGTCAGTCCCCCCCAGTGTCAGAAGGCCCACCGCAGTCCCGCTATAAGTCGCTGATCACCACCATTACTATTAAAAATTAAAAAAAAAAGAAAAAATGCCCAGCAGTGGCACCAGTCAGTGCCGCCTATCAATGGACATCATTGTTGCATATCAGTGCAGCCTCATCAGTGCCACCTATCCATGCCAACTCATCAGTGCCGCCTTTCAATGGACATCATTGTTGCATATCAGTGCAGCCTCATCAGTGCCGCCTATCCATGCCAACTCATCAGTGCCCATCAGTGCTGCCTATAAGTGCAGCCTCATCAACGCACATCAGTGAAGGAGAAAAATTACCTGTGTGCAAAATGTTATAATAGAAACAACTAAACTTTTTTTTTTTTTCATTTTTTGCTATTTTTTTGTCTATAGCGCAAAAAAAATAAAACACCCAGTGCTGATTAAATACCAACAAAAGAAAGCTCTATTTGTGTGAAAAAAAAGAGAAAAATTTCATATGGGTACAGTGTTGCATGACCGCGCAATTGACATTCAGTGCGGCGCTGAAAGCTGAAAATTTGGCCTGGGCAGGTAGGGGATATAAGTGCCCGGCAGGCGAGTGGTTAATAGAAAAAGTCAAAGTTTTCTTCTCAAAAATGTCAGACTTTTTTTTTTGTAAGCGTGATAAAAAAAAAATGCAGAGGCAATCAAATACCACTGAAAGAGAGCTCTATCTGTGGGGAAAAAAGGACATAAATTTCATTTGGGTGCAGCATTGCATGACCGTGCAATTGTCAGTTAAAGTAATGCAACACCGTATCGCAAAAAATGGCCTGGTCAGGAAGGGGGGGGGGGGGAATCCTCCGGAGGGCAAGTGGTTAAAGCTTCATTTAGATGGTCATTGACACCCGTTCTGCGTGCAGGCTGTGTGTAATGTGCCTGCATCTCCCCGAGCTGTGCGCACGCAGCCTTGGTTTTGGTTTTATTTCATCGGGCTCATGTTATTACACTTAGGCTTCATTCAGACAGTCATTGACACCATGTTTTTTTATTGCGCTTATTGCGCCTCATCTGCCCCGAGCTATGCATGGCCAGCCTTGGTTTTACTTCAGTGACCTCCTCAGTCTGCAACCTCTTGTTCTTTTGGTATATTAAAGCTTCATTTAGACAGTCCTTGACACCCGTTCTGCATGCAGGCTGCAGTTTGTTAATGTGCCTGCATGTGCCCCGAGATTTGCGCAGGCAGCCTTGGTTTTGGTTTTACTTCAGTGACACCATCATTCTGTGACTTCTTGTTCTTTTGGTATATTAAGGCTTCATTCAGATGGCCATTGACACCCGCCTGTATCTGCCCCCCAACTGTACTCAGGGAGCCTATAACGGTAGATGCAGCGGCTGCACCAACACAGTCGCACCTCAAAATTCCACATCATTGCAGGTACACGGATCCAAACGCAGGCAGTGTATGTTCAGATTTGTGCACCCACTCCTACATGCATGTTAAATTTTGGCACGCAACTGTGTCTGAGCAGTCGCTGCGTTTGCATCCACCTCTGTAGGCTGCCTGCATGCAGTTCAAGGCAGATGCAAGTGTGACAACAATCGCTGCCTGCACGCAGAATGAGTGTCAACACCAGGGGCAGACTGACAACTCATGGGGCCCCTGGGCGATAGGAAATCAAGGGGCCCCTGTGTTCTTGCCCACACTCAAACCACACCCAAAAAAGCCTATGAAAGGTACCAGGGGCATCTCATGGGGCCTCCTACTGATTGCACAAGGGCCCGAATGGCCAGTCCGCCCCTGGTCAAAACCCTTCTGAATGAAGCCTTAATATACCAGAAGAACATAAGGTCACACGATGATGTCTCTGGAGCAAAACCAAGGCTGCCTGCATGCAGCCCGGGGTTGCCGAAGTCCTCCGCACTCAAACGCGTTTCATCCATCACAGGTTTGTTAATAGACAATCCCATTGATGAGTAAAATGCTTTAGAGTGGATCATCCTTAAAGTGGTTGTAAACCTCAGACATGAACAAAGCATGTCCCTCAATAGTGTGTACCAGGGGCGGACTGACAACTCATGGGGCCCCCGGGCAATAGGGGATCATGGGGCCCCTGTGTCCTTGCCCAAACTCAAAAAAGCCTATGAAAAAGGTACCAGGGGCATCTCATGGGGCCCCCTACTGACCCTGGGCCCTCGGGCAGTGCCCGAGTTTCCAAATGGTCAGCCCGCCACTGGTGTGTGCTTGTCTCAGTCCAGAGCACTAAGTGTTATTTCTATCTGCTGCTTTGTTCCTCTGCTATCTGCAGTCATTTCTAACAAGTTTTCCTGACACAAAAGAGAGAAATGGTGACGGGGAGGGACCTTCAGCAGATTGACAGCCTCAGCTCTGTTCCTGTGAGCTGCGTGGAGAGGGGTATGTCCCTTCCCTCCAATCGGCTCTCAGAACTCTCCTTATTGAGCTCTGCAGAGTGTAATTTCCATTCTCCACCCCCTTTTTTCTGAATGCTCAGGCACGCTTTATAAATCCAGCACTGTAAACAGCTGTAGAGAAGACTTCAGATAAACAGGTACAATTTGTGTAGCATGATGTGCTTCATCTCTGTGTATCTGTGTATAGACCCTCCAGCAGTCAACAACAGTAGATCCCTCCCAGCAACAATAGATCCTCCAGCACACCTCAGCACCCCTTGCCATTACATGCATTCAGTGCTGGAGGTGACGGAACTGCATCCCTCCGCGTTCTCACTGAAAAAAGCCCTGGACAGGACTATACCAGAAAGTGGGTGCGTCAAGTGTGGGTGCGGGTGATGGTGTCCCAGGGACCGGCGGCACTAATAGACAGATAAGTATACTAAAGCTACATGGCAGATACTTCATTCCTGCACTTGGCTGCTGGCATAAGACGAGCACATTTCTGTGACAGGTTCACTTTATTACTTTTCCTTTTTCAGCATTTCCATTATCTGTTGCTTCGTTCACAATTTTTTTTTTTTTCCAGCATTCTATTTTTGCTCTCTCGGTTCACGCTCCGTTGATCCCATCCTTATTATAGTGAGCGATGGGAAAAAAAAAAAAGTAGATACGAAGGGAAAAAATTATTTAACGCCTAAAGAATAAACCCCACAAAGAGCGAGCCAGCAAGATGCGTGTTTAATTCCGTGTTCTCCGCATAACCCAAGTGATTATTAAAGTATAATGCATCTTTGTTTGTGTAAAGCCATCTGTGCATGCCGTACAGCACAAATCACGCACGTTACATTGACATGTTAGCACATGCAAGGGTGCTGGGTCCTAAGAGCTCACCATCTACGTTAGAACATCACCTAATGACCCCTCTCTGCTCTCTCCTTTTTTTTTTTTTTTTTTTTTTTTATCTTCGTTTTTAGGCCTCATGCACACAAGGCATTTTTACAACCACTTTTAGGGGCATCCGGCATTTTTCTTTTTTTATTTATTGCTTCCAAATACCCCTCCATGTTATCTTAATCACTTTACAACTGCGCTATAGCTGAATGATGGCTACAGTGCGCTTGTCCAGTTCTGGGAGGGCGTCATATGACTTTCTCTCGGAACGCGCCCCCGACGTTGTCAGTGATCGCTGCAGGGGCAGACTGACAACTCATGGGGCTCCCCGGGCAATAGGGGATCATGGGGCCCCTGTGTACTCGTGCAGACTCAAACCACACCCAAAAAAGCCTATGAAAGGTACCAAGGGCATCTCATGGGGCCCCCTACTGACTCAAATGGGCTCAAATGGTCAGTCCGCCTCTGGATAGCTGTGTCTTACGGACACAGCTGATCACATGACTAGGTAAAAGGTCAATCACAGCAGCCTTCTACCATGTGATCAGCTGTGTCCGTAAGACACAGCTATCCAGGGGGCGGACTGACCATTTGAGCCCATTTGAGGGCCCGGGGTCAGTAGGGAGCCCCATGAGATGCCCTTGGTACCTTTCATAGGCTTTTTTGGGTGATCACATGACTAGGTAAAAGGCCAATCACAGCAGCCTTCTACCATGTGATCAGCTGTGTCCGTAAGACACAGCTATCCAGGGGCGGACTGACCATTTGAGCCCATTTGAGGGCCCGGGGTCAGTAGGGAGCCCCATGAGATGCCCTTGGTACCTTTCATAGGATTTTTTGGGTGATCACATGACTAGGTAAAAGGCCAATCACAGCAGCCTTCTACCATGTGATCAGCTGTGTCCGTAAGACACAGCTATCCAGGGGCGGACTGACCATTTGAGCCCATTTGAGGGCCCGAGGTCAGTAGGGGGCCCCATGAGATGCCCCTGGTACCTTTCATAGGCTTTTTTGGGTGATCACATGACTAGGTAAAAGGCCAATCACAGCAGCCTTCTACCATGTGATCAGCTGTGTCCAATGACACAGCAGATCACAAAGTAAATACAGGTGCCAAAGTCCTGCGTTCCAGTCCCAGGAAAAAAAGTAGAATATGCTGCTTTTTTTTTTTTTTTGCACTGAACTGGAAAGTAGTAAAATGCATAAAAATGCACCTAAACATACTGGAATGCACAATGCATAAAAGTGTAAAAACCGCATAAAAACCATGCATACAGTAACACAACCAGTCTGCGTTTCTATGGTGTGAAGTAGCCCTAAAAGCTTGTAAAACCCTTAGGACCAGTTCACACTGCATGCTTTTCAGTTGCTTTTTTTTCTGCATCCAAAACACACAGAAAGTAGGTGATATGGTTGTCAATGTCCTAGTTCACATCACTGCTTGCAGTTTCGGTTGCAGGAATAAAAAAAGTAGAACAGGCTGCATTTTTATTTCTGCACAGAACTTTCCTGGAAAACGGTAAAACGCACCGGACCACACCAAAATGCACTGGAATGCACATGGCCCTGTTTACATTGAAGAAAAAGAGAGAACACTGGAATGCATAAAAAAAAGCAATGGAACGTGTCAAAAACTCGCATGCGGAAACGCATTTGGAACACATCTGGACTGTTTCTATAGTGTGAACCGCTGCTTAGGGCTAGTTCACACTAGATGCAGTCCAGTGTGTTTGTTTTTTTTCCGCTTAACAAAATGCATCCACAGTCTGTTTCATGTATTCCAATGGCCCTAGTTCACACCAGTGCAGTCAGTTTCCAGTGCAGAAAAAAAAAGTAGAACGTGCTGCATTTTTTTCTGCACAGAACTGTACTGGAACATAGCAAACTGCACCGGAAATGTGTGTGGCGTGGATTGTAAGCAAAAACGTATCCAGAATGCATCCAGAGTGCATTTTTGTGGTGTGAACTGGCCCTGAACACTGAACAGTCCAGTGCGTTTCTTTTTTCTGCATCAAAAACTCATTGATGGTAAGTTACATGGTTTCCAATGGCATAGTTCACACCAGTCTTGGTAGAAAAATCGATCTGCACAACCGGCACTGTACTAAAATCTTCTTTATTGTATAGACCGCAAAAAGATCAAAACAAAAAGAAAAATGTGCTACCCGGCGGGTGCACGATCCACAGCCGTCGGCGACTCGGCGGGTGCACGATCCACAGCCGTTGGCGACCCGGCGGGTGCCCGGTCCACAGCCGTTGGCGACCCGGCGGGTGCCCGGTCCACAGCCGTCGGCGACCCGGCGGGTGCCCGGTCCACAGCCGTCGGCGACCCGACGGGTGCCCGATCCACAGCCGTCGGCGACCCGGCGGGTGCACGATCCACAGCCGTCGGCGACCCGGCGGGTGCACGATCCACAGCCGCTCATCTGTTGAAAGTCTTCGCAGAAAAATCGATCTGCACAACCGCCGAAACGCATCTACCTACTGTATACTTGATGTGATCTTTTTGTGGTCTATACAATAAAGAAGATTTTAGCGCAGTGGCGGTTGTGCAGATCGATTTTTCTGCCATGACTTTCAACAGATGAGCAGCTGTGGATCGTGCACCTGCCGTGTTGCTGACATGGACTTCTTGTTGGGGTGTAGCACATATTTTCTTTTTGTTTTTTTGTCATAGTTCACATCAGTGCTTGCAGTTCCAGTGCGTTCCAGTTCCAGGAAAAAAAGTAGAACATGCTGCATTTTTTTTTTCTGCACTGAACTGTACTGGAACGCAGTAGAATGCATAAAAAATGCACTGGAATGCACATGTCCTTATTTAAGTTGACGAAAAAGAGAGGAGAAAAAATGAATAGGAATGCATTAAAAATTGAACCGGAATGCATCAAAAACACACAGGAATGCATAAAAAAACTGCGCACAGAAATGCATCCGGACTGCATCTCTGTTTTGCTGTTCATGTTGTCTCTCTATACCAGGGGTCTCCTAACTTTTTTTTAACAAAGGGCCAATTTACTGTTCTTCAGGTTTTAGGGGGGTTGGACTGTGGTCATCGGGAATAGACATTGTCCTGACATCAGAGGGAGTAAACAATGCATCTTTGGTATTAGGGGGAGGAATAGAACCCCATTATTGGTATCAGTGAGAGGAATAGTGCCCCATCATTGGTATCAGTGGGAGGAATAGTGCCCCATCATTGGTATCTGTGGGAGGAATAGTGTCCCATCATTGGTATCCGTGGGAGGAATAGTGCCCCATCATTGGTATCCGTGGGAGGAATAGTGCCCCATCATTGGTATCCGTGGGAGGAATAGTGTCCCATCATTGGTATCCGTGGGAGGAGTAGTGCCCCATCATTGGTATCTGTGGGAGGAATAGTGCCCCATCATTGGTATCTGTGGGAGGAATAGTGCCCCATCATTGGTATCAGTGGAGGAATAGTGCCCCATCATTGGTATCAGTGGGAGGAATAGTGCCCCATCATTGGTATCTGTGGGAGGAATAGTGCCCCATCATTGGTATCAGTGGAGGAATAGTGTCCCATCATTGGTGTCAGTGGGAGGAATAGTGCCCCATCATTGGTATCAGTGGGAGGAATAGTGCCCCATCATTGGTATCAGTGGGAGGAATAGTGCCCCATCATTGGTATCTGTGGGAGGAATAGTGCCCCATCATTGGTATCAGTGGGAGGAATAGTGCCCCATCATTGGTATCTGTGGGAGGAATAGTGCCCCATCATTGGTATCTGTGGGAGGAATAGTGCTCCATCATTGGTATCTGCGGGAGGAATAGTGCCCCATCATTGGTATCAGTGGGAGGAATAGTGCCCCATCATTGGTATCAGTGGGAGGAATAGTGCCCTATCATTGGTGTCAGCGGGAGGAATAGTGCCCCATCATTGGTGTCAGCGGGAGGAATAGTGCCCCATCACTGGTGTCAGCGGGAGGAATAGTGCCCCATTATTGGTGTCAGTGGGAGGAATAGTGCCCCATCATTGGTGTCAGTGGGAGGGATAGTGCCCTATTGTTGGTGTCAATGGGAGCAATAGAGCCCCATCATTGGTATCAGTGGGAGGAATGGAGCCCCATCATTGGTATCAGCGGGAGGAATGGAGCCCCTTCATTGGTATCAGCGGGAGGAATAGTGCCCTATTGTTGGTGTCAGTGGGAGGAACAGTGCCCTATTGTTGGTGTCAGTGGGAGGAATAGTGCCCTATTGTTGGTGTCAGTGTGAGGAATAGTGCCCTATTGTTGGTGTCAATGGGAGCAATAGTGCCCCATCATTGGTGTCCATGGAAACAAAAGTGCCTTACCATTGGTGTCAATGAGAGGAACCGTGCCTGGTTATTGTCAGTAGCAGGAATTATGCACCATTGTTGGTATCAATGGGAGGGATAATGTCTTGTATCAGTGGAAGGAATAGTGGCCCAGGGGCCAGATGAAATCAAGCAAAGGGCAGCATCCAGCCCCCCGGGCCACAGTTTGCAGACAACTGCTCTATACTGTATTAGGAGTCTAAAGAACTGTCTGCATCCGACACTTCCAGGAGTGTCGGATGTTTGAGCCTTCTTTGCAGTTACTTCAGCGGACTCCTACATCAATACAGGACACATTCCTCCTCTCCAAAAGAGCAGAGCTCAGTCAGGGCTGACAACACTGGCTGGCATTTCACAGCAACAGAGGTAACGTTGTCAGCTTATTACAAAAAGTTAGGGGCTCTATAGATTCCACGCAGGATCAAGAGGTTCTATATTTTTAAAAGGTAAAGGAATTTTCCTATATTTACAGAAAAATAAGTGATTTTGCTTGCCTGCTAAGTGGCCTTTTTTTTTAAACTTGAACTTGTTTATTGATTACTTGGAGGCTGTGGCTGACAGGTAATCCATTACAGAGTGATAAATGTGTATCAGTATAGATAGCCGTGCATGCTTTTCGCTTTTATCCATTCATTAACTTGCAGAACTGGGACAGCTGGTTTATAGGTTCAAGGTTTCCACAAAGCATTTATGCTAATGGAAGGTTTCTTCTACCGTCCAACATCCAGGATAACTTGCTGGGGCTTGTAGTTCCACGCCAGCAGTGAAGCTAAAGGCAAGGCTCCTTTAGGTCATTTGCATTGTAGAAAATAAATGAACGTTAATCAAGTGTGTGAAATGTGCGGCCATTGCTGCGCTATGTAATACTCTACCTTCATTTCCCCTGTAGAGTACAGTCAGGGCTGGACCTGGTCCTGAAAATGACAGTTTCAACACATTTATTTATTTATTTCAGGTACTTATATAGCGCCGTCAATTTACGCAGCACTTTACATATATATTGTACATTCACATCAGTCCCTAAGCCTCAGGGGCGTACAATCTAAGGTCCCTAACTCACATTCATACATACACATACTAGGGACAATTTAGACAGGAGCCAACTCACCTACCAGCATGTCTTTGGCATGTGGGAGGAAACCGGAGTACCCAGAGGAAACCCACACAGGCACAGGGAGAACATGCAAACTCCAGGCAGGAGGTGCCGTGGCTGGGAATCGAACCAACGACCCTAGTACTGCCAGGCGGAAGTGCTAACCATTTAGCCACTGTGCTGCCAATCCATATCCATGTCTCATTCAGAAAAGGCATGAGCTGTTTGGGCACTGAGCAAGACTAGGAGGTAACCTCACATAGCTGAATCACTCCGCTCCTCCTGCTGCTTGGAGTGCTCCCCGTGCCTGCGCCAGGTACTGCTGCTTTAAGTGCTCATGCCGCCCAATCAAGTCTAAAGGACAAGCGGAGCCCACTGCATATACCAGAGAAACAAGTACGAGGGAGACCACACCAGCGCTGAATCACGTCGCCCCCGCCCACCTGCCCGCCCCATAAAAAAAGCATTCCTGAGCGACATTTCAGCTATTGTTGCTATGTTACTAAGCAATAGTAGCTTAAGTGTTGCTCAGGAATGCTTTTCTACGGGGCGGGTGGAGTGATTCAGCACTGGTGTGGTCTCCCTGTGTGGTCCCAGTGTGGGCGGAGGTGGTGCCCCTTTTTTATGCTTCACCCAGGACAAGTGCCCACATCGCTCCCCCTAGTTTTCGCCCTCCATGTATGGCTATCCTGACTGTGGATGTTTTGTAAATGGACAACTTTTTTTCATTTCTATGTACCAGACTGCATGATTGCGTATACAAGCACAGTCATCCTATAGTACCTATGGGGCACCTGCTCTCATTTTAGATCCGTATTCTCTACTGCATAAAAATGGAAGATTTCCATCTGTAGTCTGAGTGTGTGCTTTATATCATGTTGCGTGTGTTGAAGCACTCAGTTGGAATGCGAGCGAAGTCTCCTATTTTATGGTAATTTCCAGGGTTTCTATATAGGCAATTGTAGAAACATGAGGCTGAGGAGTTACATATATGCGAAAGCTACAAATAGATGCTTATGAAGATGGGAAAGGTCCCTTTCAGGACAGCTTCATAAAATCTGTTCATTCATTATATTTACAACCATTTGACTCTGCAAGTCTAAGCTTCTGTACGTTGCATAACAATTATTTGTATTTAAAGAAATGCCCGCAGCGATAAAAGAAGAAAAGAATTAGCGAAGGGCAGGCATGACTAGGCCCAGAGTGGGAAGGAAGACGTGTGAGGGTTAATGATTGTTTAGAGTTGGTAAAGGAGAGCTGGGGGATCTGGTTGGTAGAGGAGAGTGTAGGTGGGGTCTCCTGCACTTTAGGGTGGGGTATTCTGGGGAGGGGCATCAGTTGGGAGCTGGACGTGGGAGAGAGAGCTTCCCTCCCGCCCGCCCTGTTTGGTGAATGTTGTGTTCCTCCTGGGGGCTGGGGGTTATTTTGGTTCCTGGGCGGTGGTTGATCTTTGGAGGCGGTTCTTATCTTGGAGGTACAAAATGGTGTGGGACCCTTCGTTGGTATGGTTTGCCCGGGAACATTCCCAGTTAACCGAGGTTTAACTGGAAGGTGGTGGTGCTGCACTGTGGACGGTATGGTTGTCTCCGAGCTGGTTGGTTGCGGCTGGAGGCCTAGTGGAATATGGTTGTACGCAGGTGCATTTCAGATCGTTTTGGGGGTGCCTTCAAAGACAAACGAGAACTCTTTATGTTTTCTGTTATAAGGAATGGTTGATGTGTTTAAACTTGATTTGTTAATAAAAGGCCGTGTTGGCCATTTTACTCCAAAATTGGTGTTGTGTTTTCTGTAAGTATAGTAAGTAAAGGGGATTGGTATGGAAGGGTAATGGTGGTGTAGTGGGGTCTGGATGAACCTATCTCGGGTGCACTAGTCAAGGGTTCTAGGTGTTTGTAGACAGGTGGTCCAGCTGACGGCTGCCAATGCAGCGAAGAGCGAAAGTTCCACTCTGTTGGGACAGATGTACAGAAGGTGGTACACCGATCTGATGATCATTCAGGGTGCGCTCACACAGAGACTGTTTTATATGAACTGTGCCAGAGTCCACTTGTCCCCCCTCCCTACTTTCCCCGCTAGTTTGCACTTACACTGGTTTGTAAGGAAGTGGTCCCGGGAACACTTCCCTGCTAAATGGACCAGAAATCCATGGTTCTTTACACAGTTTTCTACGGAGGGAACTGTACTCCAGCACGCTTTGAACTCACACACTGCAGCAAACCAGACCAGATCACTAATGAACCACGCCCGGGATCACCTGTTCCACGTGGTCCCGGATGCGGTTTGATTAACCAGTCCTGGGCATGTTTCGGGGCACTCACACTAAACAAAAATGAATTGTCCCAAGGGGCTGAACTGTGCCCAGGAATGGTTCCTGGGCGATTCCTTGTTTAACTGTTGGTAGCAGGGGCAGACTGACCATTTGGAAACTCAGTTCAGTAGGGGGCCCCATATGATGCCCCTGGTACCTTTTTCATAGGCTTTTTTGAGTTTGGGCAAGGACACGGGCCCCATGATCCCCTATTGCCCGGGGACCCCATGAGTTGTCAGTCCGCCCCTGGTTGGTAGTAAACAAATTGGTAATCTGACTGCCGTCTACTGCTTGGTGGAAGCCGCCTGTGATGCCTTATAGACTTGTGAAACCATTTTGGACATTGTGGTGCTATAAGTGGCACCCTCTGTATTACATTGGAGTGGATGTAGGTACAGGACTCTGCTTGTATAGGGAGAGGCTAGGCCTCAAAATAGGGACAGGTTCCCATTGAACAGGGAAAGCATTGCTCCGGACAGGAAATCTGGAAGAGAGGAGTGGAAGAAAGAAGTTGCAGACCTCATAGCCAGTGTGCTGTTAGTGCAGTGGGTTAGGATAGTATTCTGTGCTGGGAAAACTACATTGAGATTTCTTGTTGGAATAATGCTCAAGGAAGTACGCCTCCTGCAACCTCTTGTATTCTTTTGTTGTACTGTTGACCTATTCCTACTCAAGAAGCTAGAAGGCAACAGTGGAGGGGAATCTGTTTTGGTGTAACTGCTGGTTGTTCTTATATAAGGCACTTGAAGGAGAAATTGTCACCCGTTCCTTCTATCCTCTGCCACATAGTGGGGTAGATTTACTAAAACTTGTGCACATGGTAACCAATCAGCTTCTAACTTCAGCTTGTTCAATTAAGTTTTGGCAATAAAACCTGGAAGCAGATTGGTTTCTATGAAGAGTTGCACCAGATTTTTCACTCTAAATTTGTAGTAAATAACCACCAGTGTGTCTTTGTTTCTGACATTGGCTGCCTTCCATAAAATTAGCTGACAGCTTGCTATCTCTGAGATCTTTTGATTTTTGGCCTGTATCTCTCAAGGTTGTCCCATACTGTAATCCCAGAAGGCCACCAATAATGAGACATTTTCAGATCCCTTTTTTTTGCCATGGCTACCACAAAGTCATATTACATTATCACACTCCCTTGAAAGATCTTCCAAAGTGCCGTATCTATAAATAAATGGTGTGTAGCTGTGATGAAGTGCTACCTTCATTATAGCTTTGTGAGTAGAGACACAATCTGGTATAGTTGCTCTGCCATCATATGGCACTTTTAACTAATAAATTTATAAGTCAAAAGGGTTGATCTGATGATAACATGCAGTGGCACTATTGCCGTCAATATAAAAAAAACAAACTAATTTTAGGTGTCATTTGTAAAACCAATAAGAAGTTGGTGCTTGTTTTGCCTACAGCCCGCTGGTCCAGTATTTTGTCAGTATTCTAGATCAGGGATTCTCAACCAGGGTTCAATGGAACACAAGGTTTCTTCCAGAGGTTTCTAGGAATTCCTTGAGCAACGAACAATTTCTCAGATAAGTTCCCACTGACACCACTGATCTGTTTAGCTATTTGTAAGGGGGCATTTCTTCCCACTGACCATCACACTAATGCAGGGGTGCTCAACCTGTGGCCCTCTGAGCCCTCTGATGTGGCCCTCCACCTCTAACTGAATGCAGGAGTTTTGGTGCACCTTTCAGAAAGTGCACCACACTCACAAGATATAATAGAAATCTATGGCAAAGAGCAGCTAACCCTCACGAAAGCCACAGCTGCACTGCCCTGCACCCGTGGTGACCCCGCCCCATGCTCCAGGGGGCCCGTGTGGCCACCCTTTCACATTCTGCTTTATACTTGGACAGGAGGGGTGGCATATACAGGAACCGATCCTCTCCATTTTCCTCCTGCAACCGCTGAAAGCTGGCTGCTCCTCTCCCCGCCATCGGCATTCAGTGGCTGCAGAAGGAAAAGGTTAATTATGCTATTCAAAATAAAAAAATTCAGAACCATTTCATTTCATTGTGGCCTCAACTTGTTACCAAAATCCCTGAAGTGGCTCTCGCTTCTTAAAAGGTTGAGCATCCTTCCACTAATGTATCATAAGTTATAGATAATAGTCATTTTTAAGAGAGGTTCCCTGAGACTGGAAAGTTATTTCAAGTGTTCCTCTGTGTTGAAAAGGTTGAGAAAAGCTACTTATGTGTGCTGGAATCTGAGTGCAATGTTTAAAACAACCTTTTTCCTTCTCTGGTTTTCATACATATAGCCCATTGTACGCCCCACCCAGCGGTGGACTGACAACTCATGGGGCCCCCGGGCAATAGGGGATCATGGGGCCACCTGTGTACTCACCCACACTCAAACCACACCCAAAAAAGCCTATGAAAGGTACTAGGGGCATCTCATGGAGCCCCCTACTGACCCTGGGCCCTTGGGCAGTGCCCGAGTTCCCGAATGGCCCCACCTGTGGCGATAAGTCCACAATGGGTTTTTTTTGGGGGAAAAAAGGAAATTTGTGTCTTCATAGCCTGTTGAATATACATAATGCAATGTATGTGGTGTGTTTATCTATTGTCATCCATAGATTCTGTCATCTGTGAATAATGATGTATGAGTTGGCTGGTAGGAGGGCATACAGAGCTCTTTGTGGCATTGAGGCTGAATGGGAAGAAGGTTTGCAACCTTCTGTGATGTTACAGACATATTAGCTGACCTGTCATCAGAGTTCAAAGTCACTTGTCGTGATGAAGTCAGCAGATGACAACGGCTTCCTTCCTCATGCAAAGTTCTGTCCCATAAACTTCCTGGGTTGGAAAAAAGTTGTGGGAAATCTTGCTATAACGGAACACAGCTACCATTGTTACATGTTTCTAAATATATATGTTCTACTATCTTCCTTTTGAACACACATGCCTAATGCCTTTCATTATATGGAATGCACAGTGTGCCGTTGCGTAGGAGTGAAGATCTGAGATGCATTTGTCCACTCTCCTGTGCTGACTTTATTATCAGTACCTAAGGGACTCCATTCACCTCTGCAGACACTGCATGTCAGCTGAAGTCCTTGTAGGAGTGCAGGCATGAAGATGCCAAGATGAGGGCACCCATATCTCACTGGCTCCTTAGGTCTCTGTTTAGCCTTTGACTCCAAAAGAATGAAATCTGGCTAATTCCCAGGAGCCAGACAATCTATGAGCCTAAAATATTACATCTAGTTCTGTCATTTTTGGCTTTTTTTTTTTTTAAATGTTATTAGAAACTCATCTTCCCTTCCTGAAAAATATTGCTCATTGGCTCCAAGAATGGAGTCACTGACTCCTTCATTCCAGACTAGACTTTGTGAACTTTTTTTTTTTCCTAACCTGTAGGAACCCTTAAAATACCTTTCTGGTCTAAGGGAACCCCCGCTAATAACTTCTATATCCACAGCTAACAGTACATTGGCGTGATGGTCACTTGGAAAGGTGCTCCTAATCCTTGTGGTTATTAAGAAGAATGCCCCGTACAGATATCTAAAAAGATCATCGGTGTCATTGGATACTTATTTGAGAGGCAGAAATTGCTTATTGCTCAAGGAACCTCTAGAAAGTTCAGAAGAAACCCTAGGGTTCCACGGAAACCTGGTTAAAGGAGAAGTATAACCAGCTCCTTTGGCTGTACTTCTCCTGGGGATCGCAGCAGTGCAGTTTTTTTTGCACTCCTGTGACCCATTTTCAGCCAACAGCAGGCGAAGCCCACTGTCTGCTGCCATAGTTGGAATCCACCCAGAAACCTGGACTGTCATCTGGTTCAGCCTCTCAGAGCCTGAGCCAGCCACTCCTGCCCCTTTCACAGCCCAGTGCTCCAGTGAGCACTGGAGGGCCAGAGCAGAGAGCCAGTGACTTACATCAGCTCTATGCTTATGGAACACTGAGAACTGAGACATGTGTGCTTTGATTGCTCAGTTCTCAGCCTTGGAGTTGGCAGGGGACAGATGCAGCTTCAGACTGATGCTTTGTGTGTTTTTTGTTTTTGCTAACCCATACTTCTCTTTTAAATAACACTGTTGTATACACTTTTTTTTGTCTTTTCCTGAACATAAGCAGAGCAGTTTGTGACTGAACCATGAGTGCCCATAGGCTAATGCTGGACAAATTAACATCGCATTCTGAAACAAGTTAGTCCTCTCTAAGAGATGAAAGAGCCATTTAAAGGAACGTGAGCTGAAAAAGATCATCAGGATGCCAATGCTGACCACTCCTTATAACATGCCAGTTTCATGGCTGCCATGGTGATTTCTTTGCTTTTAGTACTTTCACTGACCCAGACACAGTATCCAGATAAATAGTTCTGGCTTCACCTTCGTGCTCTACATTACTTTTGGCTCAGTGACTCAAAAGTATTGAAGCCAAAGAAATCCAGGCATGGGGTTGGTTAGTCAAGTTGAGTTATTTTGTTGACTGCCCCCAAAAAAAGTAGCTTGGAGAGTGCCAAAAAAGAGTGGCATAAAGCCATGTCCATTCTTAGGATGTTGGCATGCTTTTTCTGGTGGGGGGTAAAAATATTTTGATAGTTGGAAATTTGAGTAGGACAGTTGTTTTGAAATCTTTTGCAACCTTTCTGTCCATTTTTCATGGAATCAGCCCCAACAAAGGCTAGTAGTAGCTGTTCACATTTAACTGGGCTTGTCCTGCAATGGTAAACGCATTTCACTGCAAATTTATTTATTTATTTATTACAGGTACTTTATATAGTGCTGTCAATTTATGCAGTGCTTTACATATATATACTGTACATTCACATCAGTCCCTAACCCTCATGGGGCGTACAAGGTCCCTAACTTACATTCATACATACATACTAGGATACAAATGGAGAAACAGAAAAAGGGCGCACCGACCTAGTGCATTATCGTTTAAAATAATTTATTAAAGAAACAAAAATAGGTATCATACTCACAATGGACATAATAACACAGGCATGTCAAACTGAACAAGTATGATCCAAACAACATCTGAGTCCATACGATGGAACCCTGGATGACCAACTGGCTAACGCGTTTCGAGGACACAACCTCTTCCTCAGAGCTCTGAAGCTGGGATTTGAACCAACGACCCGAGTACTGCCAGGGGGACGTGCTAACCATTTAGCCACTGTGCTGCTCATAACCAACTGCTATCCTCAGAACTGAAGAAAACCACTTGTAGAAGTAGGAAAAGATCTTACACATTACAGAATGAGCCCTATAACATGTCACCAGCTACTGAAAAGCTATACCTTGACCTGGATAAATGAAAACCTTCACATAAAAAGTCTTCGAACTGTAATGATGCAATGGAAGCACTTGGAGGTCGCTGCAAAGATGCTACAATCCCTTCACTGTGTTCAGAAAGAAGTCACGTGCTGCCAGACTCATTCACCTTTCCAACCGCTCCGTTTCTGCCACCCCCCTCTGCCAATCCCTCCACTGGCTTCCGATTGCGCAACGGATCAAATTCAAAATCCTAACAGTGATGTACAAAGCTATCCACCATACTGCCCCGAACTACATCACCGACCTAATATCCAAGTACCACCCAGCACGCACACTGCGCTCTTCACAAGACCTCCTTCTCTCTAGTTCCCTGGTCTCCTCCTCCCATGCCCGCCTCCAGGACTTCTCCAGGGTGTCACCCATCCTCTGGAACTCCCTGCCCCAACCCATCAGATTATCGCCTACTCTCCTCTCCTTTAGGCACACCCTGAAAACCCACCTCTTCAGGGAAGCCTACCCCACCCCCTGCTAACTTGCCGACCTCCTCCACTCTTCCTACCACTCCATCCCCCACAGCTATCTCCTCCTGTGCCACCATCCCCTCCCTCCTAGATTGTAAGCTTGAAAGAGCAGGGCCTTCAATCCCCTCATGTTTTGCATTGTATTGTTATTGTTCTGTTGCATGTTCTGTCCCCCTTTGTAATGTACAGCACTGAGCGAACTATTGGCGCTTTATAAATACTGTATAATAATAATAATAATGGGGAATGTGGGCAGTTTGGTTGTGTGGCGATCACAATATAGAAGTCTGTAAGATTGCCTGTTATTGACAGTATTAGGTCAACATCTTTTTGTTAAACAGTTTTTAGTTCAAACCAAACTGGACTTACAGGCACTAAAATGTAAAGTGAGTATGGTTTGTTGTTGGACTTTACAATTGTTTTTGGTTGTCATTGATTATACGGATGTTCGTAGTATTTTATGGCATTGAACATGCTTGATCAATGCCATTGATTTTTTTTTTTCCTTTTTTTTTTCCTCGTTTAATCCTTAGGCCTTTGAAGATCAAGTGAGGAATGCTAATAGCTCAGGAAGGATTCCTGAACACTTCTGTAATTTAATCATTTCGGAACCAGAATTTCAGTATAATGGCGTGTGTGTGCACATATAATAATACAAAAATGTGTGTCACAATCGTACAGGGCTTATTAACATCATTATAATTAAAAGAATACTCTTTAGGCTTTATAGATGTAATAGAGGCATATTAAAGTATAGGTGTGAATGGGTTCATAAGCACAGGGTGTATTCGCTTTGGGCTTAGTGTTGGTTTGGATTTATTTTAATGTTAGAAGCTATTCAGTTTCAGCTAGATCAATGAACAACAATTTCTGTCTAGTCTTGGGTTACTGTATTTTGCACCTTGCTTTCAGCCTTGTTGAGTAAGCCTATAGGATAATCATTGCTACCCAGTGTTACTACAACTCAACATTTTATAAATTGTTACTGGTCTATAATTTGTAGGAGTAAAGCATTGTTTACACAAGACAATGCTGCTAGATGACCCATTCTTAACCAGGGTTCTATGCAACCCTAGATTTCATCCAGAGGTTGCTAAGGGTTCCTTGAGCTGTGGCTATTGACACCCCCCCCCCCCCCCATTTGATGGAGCCTTCATCATTTTGGGATGAATGCAATGTTGCAGAGTCGTGGCATGACACAAGTGATCTTTGTTAGCTATATGTAAGGGTGGCATTCTTACCACAGCTGTAAGGAGGGCTATCTTAAAGTGGTTCTAAAGGCAGAAAGATTTTTACCTTTTTAGGTAAAAAACCTTCTGGATGCAGCTCCCCCCTCAGCCCCCCCCCCCCTTATGCTTACCTGAGTCCCATCTTGATCCAGCGTTGTGCATGAGAGCAGCGGCTCTCCCGGGTCTCTCTCTCTCCTCTTTGGCTCACACAGCATTGGGAGCCATTTTCTCCTGCTGCTGTCAATCACAGCCTTTAAGCCAGATTGTAAGCTCGTAAGAGCAGGGCCCTCGATCCCCTCATGTTTTGCATTGTATCGGTATTGTTCTGTCACATGTTCTGTCCCCCTTTGTAATGTACAGCGCTGAGCGAACTATTGGCGCTTTATAAATACTGTATAATAATGTGAGAGTGGGGGGCGGGGTCGAGCTACACTCTTGTGTGTGAATGGACAATGTCCATTTACAGAAGTGGGACTCAGAAGCGAGCCCACTCAAGTACCCCATAGTAAGAGGATTGCTATTGGGGATGCTCAGCTGGGGAGAGAAGCCAGGACCGCCGGGTGGGGGAACCAAAAAGAAAGCATCAGGGCTGCTCTGTGCAAAACCATTACATGGAACAGGTTTGTATAACATGTTTATTCTTTATAAAAGGACATCCTTTATAAACAATTTAACTCTGACCACCAACATAAAGGGGCATTTCCTGCTGATTGGTTTTAGCAGGGATTCACCGATACCTGATAACTTTTTCAAAGGTTTCTCTGGGGTAAAATTATTGAGAGAGGCTGCTCTAGACCCTTTACAGCAGATAAACAGGATTTAAAGCAGATGTGACAGGCTCCATTCATCTCCATGGATGAACTGAACTATCATTCAGACACAAGTGGCTAATGAAAGCATAGACTTCGGCCCGCACGGACGTGCGTGCCTGTGCATTTTGCTGGTATATAGTGTTTCCATCAACTCTTAATATGTGTGAAACCAGTTCTGTTCATCCATAGAGATGTCCTTGACATCAAAAGATGGTCATATATGGAATTACAAGCCAACCTGAACATATCTTTTGATCCAGCTTTGAATGTCCAGGTTGAATGAGCATTTATGTTTGTTTTTCAAAGGACTGGGAGAGGCACATGAGTACACTCTCAGTGGTGGCTTCGCTTAAGAGGGAAAGGGTAGCTATCCATCAGGGCTTTCTAACCAGCTTCCTATCTTCTTCTTCCCCGGATATCTTGACCAGCAATATCTGCAGATAGGCTAGAGATCATTGCTAAAAATTTGATGAAGGCAACCTTTATTTTAGAACTGTAAGTCCCTGTACGCTCGGCTGTGTTGGAACTTGCATTTCTGCAATGCCTGGTCACTCTGGAGTTGCTCTTTGTAAGAAGCTTCATCTCAGGAGATGTAATTTGTGAAGCCCTTGAAAGATCAAAGACTGCATGTGAAGCCTTTGAAAAATGTAGCATTACGCACCACTCTTCTAAATCATGGGCCAGCTCACAAGAGAGAGAGAGCTGGGTGTATTATAGTGCTGATATACGAGCAGCTTGCTGACTGTAGGGACAGACCTGAGATGCTGAGACTGCTGCTATAAATGCTTGCCATTCACTGCTTGTAAAAGGAAAACTTTTTTTAAACATTGCAGGCTGTAGTGTGTGGATTTTTTTTTTTTTAATAGCGTCTTAGATGGTGGTCCTTCTTTTAAATAAAACAGGTGCTTAGTGAATACTGTATGTCTTTGGATGAAGTAATATTGTAGTGTTGTAGAAGAGTAAGGATATCGTATGTACTCTCCAGCTCCTCAGGATATGCACAGCCAAAAGGGGAAGCCAAGGGTACCAGGACAGCGACAACCAAAGGAAATGCTTCAGGGGTGCAGCCCTCCTCAGACTGAGAAATCAGCCACTAGATAGAGAGAAAACAGGTGGCGCACACATCTAGTGCATTATCCAAGGTTTATTGTAGGAGTGAAAGAATAATAAAAACATACTACAGACGAAGCATGTATCTAAAAATGCATCAACCGAAAGGCTCTTACTTTCCATTCATCATACATCAGCATCAGAGGTTGGTCTTCAGCTCTGAGGAAAGGGATTCGTCCCCAAAACGCGTCAGTCATTTGACCGCACTGACAGTGAGAACACCTTATGGGGAAAGAACAAACAGAGGGCGCACAGGCCTAGTGCATTACCATAAAAAATGTTTAATAAAAAATAAAGTATGTGTTGTACTCACAAACGACAATATAGTCAAGGCATATCATAAAAGAACAGCTGGGTCAACACCGCGCTGAGCAACAGTCTGCAATAGAGCACCAGAGTGAGAACACCTTGCCTGCCGTTGTGGCCATTGTCATTTTTCTATGCTTTTTGGATACATGCTTCGTCCTGTGAGTATGTTTTTATTATTCTTTCACTCCTACAATAAACCTTGTAGAAGACTAAGGCCGTGTAGAATTAGCTTCCAAATTTCCGCAGCCATTGGTGACTTGGTGGCATTCACTATTTTAATTAAAAAATCGAGACATTTTTTTCTTACTTTTTGGATAGCATAAAGAAGGGTTGATCCCATGTTAGTTTTATGAGTAGCAAAGTAAAGTTTCAGTTTCAGCTATTACTACATTTTAAATCTTCATTTTTGGGAGCCATGTGCATGGATTCTGCAAATAATTATTAAAACCCATTATACAACATTTGTATACTAAATGTATGGGGACAGTTACATTAGCTCAGGTCAGAGACACAAGTGACACCATTTTGCAGTTTACTGTAGTAAGGTTTCACTTTATGGCATGCTTTCTGCTGTCCGTTTCAATGTGGTACAGTGGCTACCCAAGGTTTTTAAACATGGGAGGGCGAAACTATGCTCTAGTCCAGTGTTTCTCAACTTTTTTTCAGTCAAGGCACCCTTTAAAATAATGGACAGTCCCAAGGCACCCTTTAAAATGATAGAAAAGTCTTGAGGCACCTCATTCTAAAATAGGGTGTCTCTAGACTGTCCATAATTTTAAAAGGGCACCCCATTCTAAAATGTGAAAAACTATTCTAATAGTTTTATATAACACAACAACATCCACACACAAAGCACACCCAATATTGGAGGTGATTTATTCTTCCAAAGCAAATACACTTTTGCACACTGGTACTGACTAGTATTTCAATGTTTCTCTTCTCCCTCAGTTTTTCTCCATCACTGAGCTAATGTGACCCCAGCACTGATGGAGAGGGGCGGGGGAGGGTCAAACTAGGATGCTGTGCAGGCAGCTGACATCCTCCTTATCAACTAATGATGTCATTGGTTGTCAGGACGCCGGTGGTTAGAAGGCCGTAATGGTGCACAATGAACCTGTGGCTTTGTGTAACTAAAAGGCAGGCTTGTTCCACTCACAGGCTTGTATACAAGTTTTGGGCAATTTGTAGACATTTTCCCAAGGCACCTCTGAAGAAACCTCAAGGCACCCCAGGGTGCCTGGGCACCCTGGTTGAGAAAGGCTGCTCTAGTCATCACAAAAGGATTAAATTGCTGTGTTGCATGAGTTAAATGTTTTAAATCTGCTAAATATTGACATTTTAAGTGTTCTGTCATTTAGATTCACATTTTTCATGAACAGGGCAAGATATCAGCAATACCAAATCACATTACTACTATGAAATAATAAAGAAACTGCACACATTTTCCAGACTTGCATAGTACAAAGCCACAAACACTTTAAGAGGGCACCTTCTCTCGATTTAAGAATATGTAAACAATTAATGTTGCTCTGTGTGAGTAAAGTGACAGATCCATGAAAACATATGAAAAACAGCTGATAAATAAACCGTAAAGTGCTCAGAATTAATCATATGAATATAATATTGTACAGCGCTGAGCGAACTATTGGCGCTTTATAAATACTGTATAATAATAATCACAAACACTCCATTTGCAGGACAATAAGTGCTCAGAGTCCACGTGAATAGCAGCCTTAGCAGACGGTTCATGAAAAAACATCAGTTTCCTGGGTGTAATAATCAGTAGTGATGATCTTCATTCCATCTACAAAACCACCAAAGTGAATGGACCACCACCATATAGGCAAAATGGAGGCTTACCGGATAAGCAGACCCCTTAATTATAGTGGGTCATAGTAGGCTCTGTATAAACACAGCTCCGTCCCGGCTCCTATACTTTGACTGGGACCCAGATTCCACATAGATGTCAGTAAGGCATTCCGATATTGATTTCAAGATGAGCCCATGTAAGAATAAAAAGTGCCTCTCCCAGTGCAGTAAGAATAAAACGTGCCTCTCATAGTGCAGTAAAATCAAAGTATCTTTAATGTGGAAATAAAATCTTACTTACAAGAAGAAATGGGCAGCATTCATATCATACACAGATATTCCAAGATGGCGGACAATGTGATGACGTCAGCAGAGAGGCTCTGCCCAAAAGTAAAAAAAGTACCTTTGTTGCCATAAATGAAATGCTATTACTGAGCTCCTAGTCTAGGCAGCCCAGGTCATACACCAAAAATTACTTTTTTTTTTTTTTTTTTTTTTTTTTTTTTTAATTAAGAATGGAGATCAGAAGTTCAAAAAGGCTGCTCCCATGTACTTAGACATTTAAAGAGGAAATTACAAACTGCACATAGACAAGTTTTTTCTTCGAACATGAATGTAGCGTTAGCGGAGCCGCTGGCTGGTTTGGTCTCCCTGTTCTGTGCCTTGACTCTATGGGCTACCAGGTTAGGCAGTTAAATCTTGCTATGCTATTGAGAGCACAGATATGAGTACCAAGTAAAACTCCGTACCAGGACACCAGACCAGTTAATGAAAACATAACTTAATATATTATGGATTGAGGTAAATGGCAGTAGTTTTATAAATAAGTAAATGGAGAATTCAGCTAATCACAATTCGCTAGACAGTATGATCATTAACTTGTAGCAGGTTGGTGTGGAACTCTAGGTAGCAGGTGTAACCTATACCTGGTAACCATCAAATCCGCACAAAGCAATGGAATGAATGGCAATAACTATGATGGTGAACAATGCAGTTATAACTTTCCTGCAACCAGTATACTATTCACCTAGAGTGCCCTCTAGAAATAACTATGCTGAGACCCAGGTCTTCTTGTGGAAGTCCTCCCCTTAACTATGGCAGCAAATGAAGTCCTACTAGAGCAGCTATCTAACAAGACAGACCTTTGCCCTAGTTCTTCAGCTGGGTAACGTTTGGGCGCAGTCTTTACAGTGGTGCAAATAAATACAATAAATGTAAAGGCTGCATGAAGTGATAAAGGTTGCCAGTCAAATGTCCAATCTCTGTTTGCTCAGGCCCTTCTAGCAGCAACAAGGTCTATGGCAGCAGTGCCCTTGCACCAGTGCCAGCGGTATGGCAGGATCAGTCCTACTGTTCAGATGTTCTCTGAATCTGCCTGTAATGGCTCTGGTCCTTAGCCCAGCTCAGGTCTCTCTGCAGCAAAGGTCTATGTCTAACCATTAGCTCAGTCCTTAGCCTCTGCAGATTCTGATCACTCTGGTCCCCAGCACACAGGACCCTGATCTCTGACTTGTGTCAGATGGGCACGCACCCAGAAAGACAGGTGTGCCCACTCTGGCCTCCATCTGGCAAAAAAGAAAGCCCCTGGGTCTGCAGCCGAGAAGTACAGCCTTTCCTCCTCCCTCATACTGTCACCTTATGGGTACTGTGGTTCCATGGTCCATAGGATTCCACAGCATGGCTCCCATTTAGGACTCCCACAGTCCAGTATGGCAGTATACAAGTCTATGGAGCTCATTTGACTTATTGGCTTTTTGTTTTAGGTTCGGCTACAGTAGGGAGGACCAAGAAACTCCTGTTACGGTGATGTGTTTATATATATATATATATACACTGTGTATATATATATATTATACTTTTTTTTTTTTTTTTTTTCTTTTTTTTTTTTTAGAAATGATTAGATCCCCCAAAATCTTGGCAAATCTGTTTCCATTCTCTTTTTTTTTATTTCAATGCACTTGGCTCAGAAAATGGTTTCCTTCTGTTTGGCAGGTACACTTTAAACAAAGCGTCTTTGGAGTCTCTGCCTGCCGTATACTGAACTGAAGATTTGTTAAGGGCACCTGTTGTAAATGATGAAAGTCACATACCATATACCATTCCTCATAGTTTATATCACAAGAAAGAAGTCCTGGGGAAATAATCATTTTAAGAGTGTGTGCGTGTGTTCCTGGGTGACTGTTATAGTAGGTGACTAGCAGGATTTATGACTGAGTATGGCACATTAAGTATCTTTTTATATAATTTGGGCAATGCCATAGTTTATGAAGCAAAAATAGTGTAGCATTAGTGAGGGTGTGGTGCAATGAATGCAGTGACTGACACCATTTGATTAATCTCTATATTTAGCAGTATATCTGTCATCGAGTACCGTCCAACATTTTATATGGAGTTGGACGCATATATCATGAACATGACAGACTCTGCTTCTTCCTCCACCCAGCAACATATTTGCTTCCTATAGTTATGATGATGATTGAAAGAGACGGAAGATACTTGAACGGCCATGGTGCAGTGCAACCATTTTTCTGTTTTGGTCTTGGCTGTCTCCATTTCTTATCAGCCAGGAGGGTAGCTAGTTTCAATATAGTTAGGTAACCAATTTAAGCAATAAAATCCATTTCAAATGACCCTTTAAAGATCAGTCCACCCTGCAATGATATTTTATTTATTTATTACAGGTACTTCTATAGCGCCGTCAATTTTATGCAGCGCTTTACATATATATTGTACATTCACATCAGTCCCTGCCCTCAAGGGACATACAATCTAAATTCCCTAACTTACAATCATACATACACATACTAGGGCCAATTTAGACAGGACCCAGTTAACCTACCAGCATGTCTTTGGAGTGTAGGAGGAAACCAGAATACCAAGAGGAAACCCACACAGGGAGAACATGCAAACTCCAGGCAGGTGATGCCATGGTTAGGATTTGAACCAATGACCCTAATACTGCCAGGTGGAAGTGCTGACCATTTAGCCACTATTTCAAGTATGGTTTCTGTTCAGGGGCTGGGCTAAGTCCTTGTTAGGGATCTGGCCTTCATCAGTGGCTCAATGGTGAGGTCTCTCCAACCTAATTCCTTGCTGTGTTCAGGCTCACCTTGGAGTTTCCCTCCTGTTTCATTGAGGGTTTTCCACTGCCCCTGGTGCATTCTTTACAACATGAAATAGAAAGAAAAAGAGAAGAAAGAGAGTGCGACTTTCTCTTTTTTTTCAACTAAAAACAGCACAAAACACGCCAGGAAGCAATCTATACAATACTCAACCTATAAACAATATTAATGCAAATTATTACAATTTATATATCAGTGTCAAAAAACAAAATATTTTGTGGCACATACAAAAAACAAGAAAATTATAAAGTCCAGTGACATATCCAAAAAAAACGTCCCGTGATAAAAAAACAAGCTAAAAATTCTTCAGTGCCAATAATAGTCCATCCACCAGTGCAAAACCAACATGAACTGCACTCACCAGATGTTTGGTGAGTATAACACCTTTCAGGATTATTAAGGGCTCCTGGACCCCCTTTTTTATTAGCCTCCAGATATTGCCTCCTCTAGAACATAGATATTCTCCTCCGATTCCTCCCCTCACCGACTCCACCAAAAATTCAGGAAGAAAAAAGCCAAATAGCGTGATACCGTTATGACTTTCAATCCCCTAACCCTTAAACCAGACCACTCACATTTATAAGGTTAATAACCAGCATTTTATTGTAGTAATAACGATTCTCCATAAATCTTTCAATAAGACCTCACAGCCAGGTAACCCAGCAGGATGACAGACCTCAGAATCAGCTTCCTCCACTGGGCAAGATGGCCCCTGGAACGCACCGCTCAGCGTGCGTTCCACTTCACCGGAAATGACGTTGGACGCCGGGACTTTCTCTTGCCTATCAACATAGGAACTTTTAGGTGATCTAGCTGTCTAGAATCTGCCACTCGTTTATTTATTTTTTTTCTTTTTATTTAGGGAAACTTACATTTTTGGACAGCTATTAAGTAAACTTGTTGATTTGCTCTCAAAGGAATGTTTAGGTGATTTAGCTGTCTAGAATCTACCACCCATTTTTTTTTTTTTTTTTCATAAGGAAACCTTGTTAAAAGGGGACCCATACCCATTGCCAATTTTAGCTCATTTAGGACTGTTAAGTAAACTTGCTGAGTTGCC
This sequence comes from Staurois parvus, assembly GCF_062004578.1. NCBI lineage: Eukaryota > Metazoa > Chordata > Amphibia > Anura > Ranidae > Staurois > Staurois parvus. The sequence continues at coordinate 5,380,104 of NW_028318623.1, read as the reverse complement.
CTCAAAGGGCAAAGTACAGTTTTATAATAAGATAAAGTACTAAACAAAATTATGGTTTTATAAAGAAAGTGAAACTACACTCACCAGCCACTTTTATTAGGTACACCTTGCTAGTGCCAAGAAAATATCTCCTACACTATTACACCACCACCAGCCTGAATCGTTGATACAAGGCAGGATGGATCCATGCTTTCACGTTGTTTACACCAAATTCTGACCCTACTGAATGTTGCAGCAACCAGTCTGTCCCATTCTCCTCTGACCTCTGACATCAACAAGGCATTTTTGTCCACACAACTGCCACTCACTGGATATTTCTCTTTTTCTGCCCATTCTCTGTAAACCTTAGAGATGGTTGTGCATGAAAATCCCAGTAGATGAGCAGTTTTTTTAAATATTCAGACCAGCCCGTCTGCCACCATGCCACATTCAAAGTCACTTAAATCCCCTTTCTCCCCCATTCTGATGCTCAGTTTGAACAAGTCGTCTTCACCTTGTCTACATGCCTAAATGCATTGAGTTTCTGCCATGTGATTGGCTGACTAGCAATTTGTGTTACCAAGCAATTGAACAGGTGGACCTAATAAAGTGTAGTTCCCCCAGAGGTTGTTGGAGGTTCCTTAAGGAGAGAGCAGTGGCAGATTGTTCTCATGCTTGCACGGACCACTAATGTAAGCGGTCACTAAAATTTTCACTCATAGAGATTTCAAGTGCTACTAAACCCTGGACTCTGCATTCCCTATATCCGGTCTCCCACAGTACATAGAACATGGAATTGCAATTATTGTAGTAAATATAAACTGCTAAATACCTTTTTCTCATCTGCAGTTATAGCAGTCTTGTGACTTTTTTTTATCAGTGTCCAGCAGAGCACTGGTTAAAGCTTGTAGGAGGAGTTTTCATTCTCCCCTAATTGTCCTATGAGGATGCATGACTCCTGACCCTCTGTCTGGACAATGCTGATCACATGTACTCTCCCAAGAAACAAAAACCTCTCTAGCAATAGACACCAAACTGAGCATGTGCAGCTTGCCCCCAAGGCTCTGTTCTATCAGCAGATAGATGGGGGACAGTACTAGAAGGGGAGGGTCAGAAAAGACAGGATCAAACAGCCTTTTTACACAATGCAGAGGATTAACCCCTTAGGTTCCACAGTGAGTATAACAAGCATGCTTTACTGCATATACAGACTGATGTTACTGTTGTGGGTTTAGTAACACTTTAAGTACACTCCATTTTTAAAAAAAGAAAACTCTCTCCAACCTACAAATCACATTTATAGCACTGTGAGCTATATTTTTTTTTATTTTTGGATCCCTGCGGCCTGAAAACTTTTTTTTTTTTTTTTTTTTTTAGACCTTTTGCCTGGCCAGTGTGCCATCTTTTTTTATGGTCAGTTGAAGTTTAAAGTATTACTGAATTGTATTCTCTCTTGAGAAGAGGGGATATGATCACCATGTATAATACACAAGGGGGATATGATCTCCATGTATAATACATAAGGGGGATATGATCACCATGTATAATACATAAGGGGGGATATGATCTCCATGTATAATACATAAGGGGGGATATGATCTCCATGTATAATACATAAGGGGGATATGATCACCATGTATAATACATAAGGGGGGATATGATCTCCATGTATAATACATAAGGGGGATATGATCACCATGTATAATACATAAGGGGGATATGATCACCATGTATAATACATAAGGGGGGATATGAACTCCATGTATAATACATAAGGGGGGATATGATCTCCATGTATAATACATAAGGGGGGGATATGATCTCCATGTATAATACATAAGGGGGATATGATCACCATGTATAATACACAAGGGGGATATGATCACCATGTATAATACATAAGGGGGGATATGAACTCCATGTATAATACATAAGGGGGGGATATGATCTCCATGTATAATACATAAGGGGGGGATATGATCTCCATGTATAATACATAAGGGGGGATATGATCTCCATGTATAATACATAAGGGGGGGATATGATCTCCATGTATAATACATAAGGGGGGGATATGATCTCCATGTATAATACATAAGGGGGGATATGATCTCCATGTATACTACATAAGGGGGGATATGATCACCATGTATAATACATAAGGGGGATATGATCACCATGTATAATACATAAAGGGGATATGATCTCCATGTATAATACATAAGGGGGGGATATGATCTCCATGTATAATACATAAGGGGGATATGATCTCCATGTATAATACATAAGGGGGGATATGATCTCCATGTATAATACATAAGGGGGGATATGATCTCCATGTATAATACATAAGGGGGGGATATGATCTCTGTGTATAAATACATCAGTGGTTCATATAATGAACTCGGTGTAGAGCTATTCACCCTGAGGTCATCACAGAGGACAAGGGGGCACTCTTTACGTCTGGAGGAAAATAAATTTAATCTCCAAACACAGAAAGGTTTCTTCACAGTGAGAGCTGTGAGAATGTGGAATAGACTCCCTCAAGATTTGGTTCTGGCCAGCTCAATGGATTGCTTTAAAAAAGTCCTGGATTCCTTCCTAGATACACAGAATATAACTGGATACTAACATTTATAGGTAAAGTTGATCCAGGGAATATCCGATTGCCTCTCATGGGATCAGGAAGGAATTGTTTTCCCTGCAGGAGCAAATTGGATCATGTTTTGCTGGGGTTTTTTTTGCCTTCTGCTGGATCAACTGTGGGTATAGGATTATAACTTTTTTTTTTTTTTTTTTTTTACTGGTTGAACTGGATGGACTTTTGTCTTTTTCCAGCCAGACTAACTATGTAACTATTCTAATTTATAAGACTAATGACTGCATTTATTTTCATACCTCCCTGCATTAGTTAGATGACCTGGCAAAGCATCATGGGATCTATGGTATGGATAAGCAAACTGACATAGGAGTTTGACGTTGATACCGCACACACCAAGATGGTGTCACTAAAAGTTCCAAGGAAGATCCACGCATGTGGATTTTTCAATGACTGTCTGCAGGGACTTTAGAACAATCGTTCCCCATCACTATAGGGATTCCCATTCTCTCTGTGCTCCATGAAACTCTTCCTGTTCATCGTCTCACTAAGTTTGATTATAAAAAGCCGCAAGTATGAGATATAAAGCCTCCATTGTTTTGCTTTAAATGGCACATTCAGCCTTGGATTTTTGTGTGGCTGGCAGGTAGACATGTAGGCCATGACGAGCTCTGCTAAAAATAGCTTTTCTGTACTGTATTGCTGTGTTTCCATGGCTGTTCTGTCATCTGGAGGTCGATTTTCGCGGCAAGAGAAGGGGGGAAAAAAGCTTTTGTGCATTAATATTCTACAGGTGTCTGCCTCACAAAGGCTTTGGCGAGCCTGGATTGCAGAGGTGAAGTAATGTGCGTGTAATTGCGGCGGTGTTCGCTGCACAGGCCTCTTCCTCTAGACATTATTAGCAGTGTGTGAGATACTTTGTTTATCCAACAGGTCGGGAGTTTGTGTGCCAGGAGTGTGGCTGGATTTGGACAATCGTGGGTGTAAAGTTATGAGACGAAAGCAGCCTTGAAATAGTTATGAAGCTACTTCCCACCTTGGCAAGAACACTTTTTTTTTAATTTTTTTTTTTTATTTCAGGTACTTGTATAGCGCCGTCAATTTATGCAGCACTGTACATATATATTGTACATTCACATCAGTGCGTAAACCTCAAGGGGCGTACAGAGGAGGACTGACAACTCATGGGGTCCCGGGCAATAGGGGATCATGGGGCCCCTGTGTCCTTGCCCAAACTCAAAAAAGCCTATGAAAAAGGTACCAGGGGCATCTCATGGGGCCCCGTACTGACCCCGGGCCCTTGGGCAGTGCCCAAGTTTCCCAATGGTCAGTCCGCCCCTGGGGGTGTACAATATAAGGTCCCTAACTTACATTCATACATACACATACTAGGGCCAATTTACCTACCAGCATGTCTTTTGGAGTATGGGAGGAAACCCATGTAGGCACAGTGATAAAATGCAAACTCCAGGCAGGTAGTGCCGTGGTTGGGATTCAAACCAACGACCCTAGTACTGTCAGGGAGCGAGGAGCCAGACACACAAAGAGGTGCAATTGAAGGTAGGTTTATTGTACAAAAACAAGACAGTCTATGCAAGTCCAACAGCAACAGCGGATGACTTGGTAGGACAGAAGCCAGGAAGGATGGTCGCCAGAGCCGGGGTCAGAAGCCAGGAAGGATGATCGCCAGAGCCGGGGTCAGAAGCCAGGAAGGATGATCGCCAGAGCCGGGGTCAGAAGCCAGGAAGGATGATCGCCAGAGCCGGGGTCAGAAGCCAGGAAGGATGGTCGCCAGAGCCGGGGTCAGAAGCCAGGAAGGATGGTCGCCAGATCCGGGGTCAGAAGCCAGGAAGGATGGTCGCCAGAGCCGGGGTCAGAAGCCAGGAAGGATGGTCGCCAGCGTCGGGGTCAGAAGCCAGGAAGGAGTCTTGCCAAAGCCGAGTCGGTATCCAGAAGAGCAATGAGAACTAAACAGGAGCTTGCTGCTGTGCAACAGACAGGACACGAATGCAATGGACAGCTACAAACAGCAGACTTATATGTGATAAGCCGCCACCTCCTGGGGGAGGAGCCACAGAGGCTGAAAGCATAAAGGATCCCACAATGCTTTGCAGACACCTAAGTTGGATGCCAGCACATGGAGCAGCACAAGCCCTGAGGAAAGGTAGGACCTTGACAAGTACTTCCAGGCAGAAGTGCTAAAAATATACCCACTGTGCTGCCCACATCTCTAGAGAAAACCCGTCCTTTTTTTAATTAGGTTTTTCTTTTGTTTTCAGGAAGTTGTTGGTGTTTTTGCAGTTTTAGGTGTTTATTGAAACTGAACAACACTGGTGTAGTGTTGGATAGTGCCATCATCCCCAAAATATAGACAACAAGCAAAACCCCTCTTAGAATGGGACTTTTAAGGCATAAACTGTAAAACTGTAAAACATTGTAAAACGATAAGCAAAACTTTATTCAAAACTTTATTGTATAAAATAAAAATCATCAGCGGTTATATGTTTTGCATATCAATCATAATTCACATAAAATTCACAAAAAGGAGACCATATTGTACAGACCAATAACCAGACCTGTGACGCGTTTCGAGACAGGAACAAAATCTCTTCCTCAGAGGTGCCTAGATATGAGGCATGGCAGCCCTTTTGTGAGAAAAATGATTACTAGTAACCACCATGTTTAAAATCAGGAAGTATATGCTGTCACCATCTTTGTAAATGTCCCAGTTAGGACCACAGAAAAACCCACTGCGAACTGCCACTGAGGTGGCTGGAGGGAAAATGACAGGGGGGCCCTCATGGTATAGGCTCTTATAGCATATAAAAGAGAACTGGCTACAGCCATGCCATTACCGGACAATCAAAATTATTGCAGATTGGTTATGCCTATATGATTTGCTTCTGGCACTTTATTAATTCCCAGCCCTTCCACATAGAGCAGCTCATTACTTTTCCAGTTCTCTTTTATATACTATAAGGTTAATGTGTGCGAAACTATACCATGAAGGCCCCCTGTCCAGCTCAAAAAAGAGGTTTTGCATCTTACTTGTCAACTTTACACCCCAATCCCCCCCCCCCCCCCCCCCCCCACCACCACCACCTACCACCAAAGCCATGCATTTGGTATGAAACTGTTGCTGCTAAAAATTTGACTGCAGATCTGATGGTCTGTAAAAAAACGAGCACAGGGGCAGACACGGGGTCTTTTGATGCCTATATCAGTGGCATCAGTTCAAGACACTTCGGAGGTCATTGACTGGTGCATTTGACCTGCAGTTTACCACCTTCCAATATGCATTTTACCTGCTTCAAATGGGTTTTGCATTCTCATAGACTCATATGGAATTATAAAACCAATTTGAAGCACGCAAAAGCTTTTCAGCGCAGACCCCAAACTGGCTGTGGCCAGGAGATTATTATTATTTTTTTTTTTTTTTTGCTTTTAAAGACCCACTCCACTTGTATTTTAAACTCAAGCCTTAAACATACAGCTAGAGAACAGACTACCTACCTACCCAGACTTTGGTGCACAAGTCCACCCCAATCCTTTTTATGGTAATCTGGGAATCCTGCTTCTGGTACAGGAGATACGTTCCTTTTTACACCCATCTTAGTTCCTTGCTGCCCTTCACATACAGAAAACCTGATCTATTAAAAAAAAACAAAAAACTGGAATTCCATTTTGTGGTATGGCACCAGATTATACAGTCTGCACCATGATAAGGAACTGTGGTCCTACAGGAATTTTTTACCTTTTTTTTTTATATTGTAGAATTTTCTCTGAACTGTTCCAAAGTTCACCTAAATAGTAATGTGGGCATGTTTATGTTGTAATCTTATCTCCTGCCACATAAGGATTTTAAAGGCATTGACATAAAGCAGATGTCTAGAAACAGGCCAAACCAACTTCACTGAGGTTGTTAATGTTTTTCAACAGACTGAACCAAAATTCCATCACTTCATACAGTAGCTATAAACCTTTTTCCCCTTATAGTCACCAGAGATATGCTAGATTGTTTTGTAGCTCTCCGTTCTTTTGAAAAGATATCTTTTGAGTTAGTTTATGGTTGCCAAACATATTTCTAAAAATAAAGAGTTGATGGGTCACCGTGGACTTCATGCATCAAGAACTTTTTTTTTTTTTTTTTTTCTTGAAGTTTTTTTTTCTAAGCTACAAACAGAAGGTGATAATTATGAACCGTTTCTCAAAAAAGGTGTTGTCAAAGCAACCAGTGTACTTGGATGGAATATAGATGATAGAATCTGATTGGTTGCCATGGATGTGGCAAGTTGTTTTTTTTTTGTTCTGACTTTAAATAGGCATCTAAATTCACAGAAGAGGAGGACTATCTTAAGGCAGAATTCCAGGCAAATGAAAAAATACTCTTTGGTTCAGTTAGGTATATAAAAAATATAAGGTGTATAAAAATACGGTATTTTTAAATATTTATTGAAGAAGAGCTTATATGAATTTAGTTCATCCTACAGGTCCTATTTTTATAGCGGCGATAGCAGTTACATACAATTCCAGTGGTTCTCTTCCCTTGCAAAGTGCTGTTCATGTATTTAGCTTTTTAAAATGTAGAATAATCATGGAGGAACTCACCAGTAGGGTGGTGCTCATCCCTAGTCCAAAGAGCAGTCTAGAGGTGGGGAGATAACAAAAGGAGTAAAGGGGTCACCCTCTAGCTATATGGTGAGGTAAGATTATATAAATCCTTTCGAGAGACCTTCTCTTCTTTATTCTGTGAATTATGTCCATGATATAGTAGAGCAAGGGTCTCCAAACGTTCTAAGCTAATGGCCAGTTTACTGTCCTTCAGACTTTAGGAGGGCTGGATTGTGGCCAGTGTGAGTAGAAAATTCCTTAAACTTGGTGGTAAGTAGGGGTTAAAAAATTGCATAACACCTGTGGGCAGTAGGAGGAGGAATAGAGCCTCATCATTTGTACCAGTGGGAAGAGTAATTTCCATGGCTGGAGTCAGTGGGATGAATAGTGCCTCATCCTTGCTATTCATGAGGTGGGGGGGAGGGGGATAGTGCCCCATCATTGGCATTAGTGGGAGGAATAGTGCTCCATAATTGGTATCAGTGCAAATAATAGTGCCCCATCATTGGCATTGGGGCAAAGAATAGTGTACCAACATTGGCGTCAGTGGGAGGAATAGTGCCCCATCACTGGTGTCAGTGGGAGGAATAGTGCCCCATCACTGGTGTCAGTGGGAGGAATAGTGCCCCATCACTGGTGTCAGTGGGAGGAATAGTGCCCCCGTCACTGGTGTCAGTGGGAGGAATAGTGCCCCCGTCACTGGTGTCAGTGGGAGGAATAGTGCCCCCGTCACTGGTGTCAGTGGGAGGAATAGTGCCCCCGTCACTGGTGTCAGTGGGAGGAATAGTGCCCCCGTCACTGGTGTCAGTGGGAGGAATAGTGCCCCCGTCACTGGTGTCAGTGGGAGGAATAGTGCCCCCGTCACTGGTGTCAGTGGGAGGAATAGTGCCCCCGTCACTGGTGTCAGTGGGAGGAATAGTGCCCCATCACTGGTGTCAGTGGGAGGAATAGTGCCCCATCACTGGTGTCAGTGGGAGGAATAGTGCCCCATCACTGGTGTCAGTGGGAGGAATAGTGCCCCATCACTGGTGTCAGTGGGAGGAATAGTGCCCCATCACTGGTGTCAGTGGGAGGAATAGTGCCCCATCACTGGTGTCAGTGGGAGGAATAGTGCCCCATCACTGGTGTCAGTGGGAGGAATAGTGCCCCATCATTGGTATCAGTGGGAGGAATAGTGCCCCATCACTGGTGTCAGTGGGAGGAATAGTGCCCCATCACTGGTGTCAGTGGGAGGAATAGTGCCCCATCACTGGTGTCAGTGGAAGGAACAGTGCCCCATTGTTGGTGTCAGTGGGAGGAATAGTGCCCTAAGGGTCAGATAAAGGCAATCAAAGGACCACATCTGGCCCACAGGCAGCAGTTTGGAGACCACTGCAGTAAAGCAACATAGATAAACTGTTGAAATTTAACTTTCAGGTCCTTTGGAACCCCTGCTAATAATTACTATATCATACCTCCTATCTTTCTGAGATGGGAGCAAGGGACACCTATTAGCAAAAGTATGTAGGCATAGGATACACCCCCTGCCATGCCTCCTTAAAGGGTAATTCTACAAAAAAAATGAATGGTTAAACCCACAAGTACTTTAACCACTACTATTCCTTTTATATTGGCTTTTGAAGTTTTACAAATGCAGACATTTAGAAACTAGGTTCTGGAAAAAAAGGGAGGTGCCGACAGAGGAAGATTGGATGGTCAGAATGAATCAGACTTGTGCGACGGAAAGATTGTATTATATGCATGTGGATATGATGGAGAAGTATAATATAAAGTGGAAAAAATGGGAAGAATATAGAGAAAAAGTGAAATATATGATGATGATGATTTATACCCCTTGAAATAAAAATGGATTTTAGAATGGTTTTTAGAGAAGAGAAATGCAGAGTGGGGGGGGGGGGAGGGGGAGGGTAGGGGAAGTGGGATATAGATAAATTATGTCAATAAGAATATATTGATTTGATGTCTTCTTTTTTTTTTATAGAAATAGGTGTTTGATTTGTATTTGGATGAAAATTAATAAATATTTATAATAAAAAAAAAAAAAGAAACTGGGTGACCATTTTAGCACCGTAAAACTTTTTGATCGAAAAATTAGTGCACTTCACTTTTTTATACAACTATATAGATCAGACCAAAATGAGGGACAGATGGATTTTGTTCCCTCGCAATCAGGCACAGTTGGGAGCTATGCTAGATCTATAGCTCATTTTATATATGTACTGTATATCATAGCACATTAGCCAGGTTGTGCGTGGAAAGAATGCTTAATTCATTTGTGGTCAGAAGGAGGAATGCCCCCTTACAGGTTGCTAAAATGATAATTGGTGTCAGTGGTTACATATCTGAGAGGCAGAAATTATTTATTGCTCAAGGAACCCCTAGCAACCTCTGGAGGAACCCTGGATGAGAGCGACTGATGTTGTATGTGCCACTGGTGTATGTAATTGAATTAAGCTCAAATGCTTTCACCTACTGGAGTGACTGTTTGTGCTCCACATATGTACAGAAATTCAAGTCACCCAGACACATTTGAGAACCGTGGCAAGCATATCTTATATTGCATGAGCCCTCCTGTTTTTCGAGCATGAAGGTGGGTGAGAAAGCTGCACACAGACTGCAAGCTACCCGATCACTTTGTGACCAAAGAATGCTTATTTGGACTCTTAGACATTGTTGCTCAACCAGTAAAAAAGTCCAAGTGGGAGACTATAGTTTGTATATGAAGTCTTCAAAATTAGCTTACATAAGGCTAACTGACTTTTTCCCCAACTGCTTAGTGATGGTGTTGGGCTCTGGCGATTGGCCACTCATGCACAAAGCACAGGGGGGAAGATGGTAGGTAGCATTACATTCCCCTACAGGGGCGGACTGACCATTTGGAAACTCGGGCACTGCCCGAGGGCCCAGTGTCAGTAGGGGGCCCCATGAGATGCCCCTGGTACCTTTTTCATAGGATTTTTTGAGTTTGGGCAAGGACACAGGGGCCCCATGATCCCCTATTGCCCGGGGGCCCCATGAGTTGTCAGTCCGCCCCTGTTTCCCTAGCATACCAGGTATTTTGCTTCAAGCAGCTGAATGGAGTGGCAGGGAAGTGAAGGGAAGGTGAGGGTATGCGGATAGAAAGTGACTAACTGAAGCTTTTGCATTGCACTTCATGGGTAAATCAGTGGTTCACTAAATGTATGATAGCAGGACATTCTATCATCTCCAGAAGGTGAAAAGTCTTTTGTGGTCAGCCCATATTGCTTATCTGGAATGCACAAACCTTATAAAGTGGGGGGTGGGGGATTTTATTACTCATCCTAGCACAATGCTTCTGAAGATTGACTGTAGCCAGTCCTTTTGTTCATGTGAGTGTGTCAAAAATGAAAGGCTGTTATATATGTCCTGTCCTGCTTTACAATAATACTCTGTCAAATGTCACACTGGGAAATTAAAAGAACTGAGAGGTCTGCCACACACTGGGAAATATCTTTTTGACTTTGCTGAGAGGTGTTATTGCACTGCCTTGTGTGTAAAATATAAACTCCACCAAAATCGAATATTTGGCTTGATTGCTGGAGTCACTCATCGACTTTCAGGCACTTTTAATGGTCAGGTATACTCAATCTTTCCCTGCCTTAAATGTGCAGTCCTCATGAAACCTAGTCATGAATAATGTCTCCCTGATATACTTGAAATTACAAAAATATTTGAGACAGTTTCCTAGGTCAGACAGAGTAAAGTATGAAAGCTTTGAGGGAAGAATAGCAGGGAGGACAAAAGCACTGCACGAATATCTTGCCGTAGTGGTCTCTGAGAAAGACCTATAGAATCTGGCATGATACATGTAGCCCACTAGCTACTACAAAATAACAAGTCCTGTTTTCGGAGTTGGCTTTGACAGATGGCCTGCATTCCATTTGGTCTTGGCTTTTGGCATTTAAGGTACTTTTATACAGTTAATGAATTGAGCATTTTAAAAACCTTATTTAGGATCTGTTGCTGATAGCAGGCTACCCCCAGTTGGCTGAAGATGTTTGTTGTTGTATCAGCCTCACCCAGGCAAGCTTTCTTTTATCCAAGATCTCTTTGCTTGGGTACAGCTTTTCATTGTATTTGTAGGTTTCTAGGAGACATCCACCCTCCCCCCCACTTTCACTGCAAGAAGTGGAGTTGGAGTGCCAAGCTGAGTTAAATACTTCAGAGGTATATAAAGCGTGTAGATCTTTTCCCTCCTGAGGCATTTCATTTACATATCTGCAGCCAGCTCGTGCAGGCCTGATAATTGCTGCATGTAAGCTTGTGGATACATGCCACATTTTCAGAGTGCATGCATGTATGATCATGAGAAGGATCTCAAATCTGGAATACTTCATGGGAGATCAAAAGGGCTAATAAAACAGAATTGTAGAAAATGCTGGTGTTTCCCAAGTTTTGGCTAGCCTCGTGCCACTATCAAATTTTGCAGTAGAGTCCAACAGAAAGTCAAGCACTCAGATTACTGCGATATGAAAAAAAAATGATTTGTTTTGACAAGTTACATAAATCAAGTCATGAGTTGTAGCCAGTTTAAGATCAGGAGTTGATTTCTTGACAGGTAGACCAAAGGGGAAAGTTTGCTTTCTGATTATGTTAAGTAAGAACTTTGGCAACGGCCTTTGGCCATCTTCTGGAAGGTGGCAGAGGCCTTCAGCCGTTCTTCTTCTGGAAGGTGGCAGAGGCCTTCAGCCGTTCTTCTTCTGGAAGGTGGCAGAGGCCTTCAGCCGTTCTTCTTCTGGAAGTTGGTAGAGGCCTTCAGCCGTTCTTCTTCTGGAAGTTGGTAGAGGCCTTCAGTCATTCTTCTTCTGGAAGGTGGCAGAGGCTTTAGTCAGTTTTTCCCATTTTACACACTTACACTTAGAGATTTGAAGACTGACTACAAGATCGCCAGCTGCATTTGGCTTGTAATCCTCTTGAATAAATGAACAGAGGAGGTAGAGATGGACGGTGAGTAGAGGGATAATTTCTGCAGGGATTTACTGTCCAAAATGATGTCCTCACACTGCACCTACCATAGCTTGCCTGCCTGAAGGTAGTATTTGAAAAGATTAATCAATTCATTGACAACCAAATGGCAGGCCTTTTATAGTGTAGAAAGACAAAATATGGGGAAAAAACTGGTCACCAAGAAGATGCACTATACCATATTTATGCCCAAAAATATCATGATCATGGAGTTCAGCTTAATCACACATTGATAATATTTTATAGGTGAATTAGATCTTTTGCAATGTCTGTGCATTCCCTTTAGGCTGGTAAAGGACTAAAATTCCATAATTCCAGCTCTTTGGTTCCAAAGTTTTACAATATACTTGTATATGCTATGACCTAAAAAGCTACAGTTTATCCTACCGTTGATTGGTTTACAGCTGATTTATTCCCATCTGTTCTGCCTCTGCACTATGTAAACCACCTTATATAAATATACAGCACTAAAAGGGAATGGAAGCAAGCAGCAAGATCTGAGTTTAAATTCCAGGGCATTACTGTTACAAGTCAAAATTACAGAGTCTGCCCTTCAATTACAATTTATTTACATTCCTTAGTTTTAATGGGGCTTCTAGGTACATTAGAGACCAATTCTTTCGCTTGGGCCATAAACGTGACACTATTCCTTCTGGGAAAACGCTTCATGCTGTAAAAAGGTTATATGAGCCGTGTACCAACAATTCACTTTCTGTCTCCTTTCCATGAAAAAACGTTTTCTCTTTGTAAGAAATTGGATATTTCTTGGAAATCTGGGGCATCAGGAAGCCCAGTGATAGATAGCCTTCATAAATATTACAAAGGCCTCAATTCACGAAAGATTGTTCAACTGAGCAGTATTCACACTTGTAATTGCTCAGCAACGCATGGTGCGTATCGTTGATTCCTAACGAGTAGTTAAAGGGAAATTTGAATGCAGTGTAGCATAATTAAATGTGGTATAAATACCGCATCTATGTGCGCTGTTCATTTTAAATGAGTAGCGGGCTTAAATGAACAATGATCACTTATTGCATGTATTCCAGGAGCTGTCCGGTGCTGATCCTGTGTTGGTCCAAACTTTGCAAGTAGTACCTCGTTGTCCAATTATCAATATGCAAAGATTGGAATTTAACCTGTATGTATACCCCAACAACTAGCTTCTCTTATTTTACTACCTTTTGGTATATTATACTACCGAAATAAGTTTTTTTTGTTATAGAGTATCCGTTCAGTAGGTGCAAAACAAACCCCTGATGGTCCTGCTACAAAACCTTTTGGCTCCCTGTGCTCTTTGCATGTGTTGCACTGTCATTTAGCATTGCTCCCTATGGAGAACATTAGTATCTCTGTTAGGGAGAGTAGGAGCTGTTGAGAAGCTCTGTACTCCAAACATATCTTGTCCTAGGGTGACTCCGTGACTATTTCATAGATACAGAGTAGTGAATGAGCATTGGACACTCTAGGACGGGAAGTGTATTATTGGCAGATTGACCAGGTGGGGGGAAAAAGGAAAAAAAGAGAACTAAAGCATCCGCCAAGCTGCAATAAAGCTTTTTGTTTGTCAGCCAAAATACAATTGAATAATGGGGTTGTTTTTACTAAAACTGGAGCATGCAAAATCCAATGCAGCTCTTCACAGAATCCAATTGGCTTCCTTTTGTTTGTCAAAGCTTAATTGAACAAGCTGAAGTTAGAAGCCAATTGGCTACCATGCAGAGCTGTACCAGAATTTGCACTCTACCCTTTTTTGGCTATCATTTAGGCTTTACATTTTCCGCATTAATATTTCTGATGGTTTGGATGGAGAGACTTTCCAGTATGGTGAAAAATTGTGTGATTTGATCTTGGCTATTTATTCTCTTTTTGCGTAAGAGACCTATATTTTATTGCGCATGCTCTCTCTGTCACATAGTTACATTGCTCAATCCCTTGGGGGGTGGCTATATTTTGTAAGCAAGGCAGTATTAAGTACCCTCTGGGATACTGCCATATTGTATTTTTGTAATTAAGGATGTTTTTATTTACTTTGCTTCCCCCCTTTCTTTTTCACTCTACCACCACCACCTTGCAATTAACTGTTCTAAAAGTTTCCCCTCATAATGCAGGGGGTGATGTCACCATCTTCCAATGAGATCCCAGGAAATGCTGAGCATCTCACATCTCATCAGATGATGCTACAGCACAGTACAAGAGTGTCAATTATTCTCAATTGTAACATTTGGTTTACGTTTGAATGATAGGCCCTGTATATGTTCTAGACTGCATTATGATACAGTGGACTTTATCCAACATATCTGAAGGAAGAGCTATTCTTGACTCTACCAACAGCCAGTCAGGTCCTCCGTTTTATTTTAATATTATTATAACTGTTCTTCAAAAACATTGCCAAACTAGTTCCTATATATGCCTAACTTTCTTTTATTAATATTGTACTTTATTATTACCCTCTGCCATACTGACTGGCTTCTCAACTTTCAGTCTTACAGGCCCAGCAGATCTTTGTCCAAGACAAGGTGACCGGTATCATCGGGCAGGAAGTCAATTTGCCATGCACTGTCAGCAGCAACGACCCCAAAATCCACGTCAGCCAGATAATGTGGGAAAAAAATGGCAACAACATAGCTGTTTACAGTCCTCAACATGGAACTCACATAAATGACCCAAGCACTTATGAGCTGATTGATCCTTCAGAAAACATAAAGCTTCGCATTTCATCAGTCCGTGCCATTGATGAAGGAGAATATTCTTGTGAAGTAACCCTCTTTCCTTCTGGTAACCGCAAGGCCACAACAAAATTGTCTGTCATAGGTAAATCATTTTTAACATTGGGTATTATTTCTGCACATTTAGTTTGTTTAAAGCCCAGGTGAGGTCACAGAAATTGATAGGTATCCAGAAAGACTTTGTCGTATTCACCTCATTTTTCAGCATGTTACAACAGTTGTGCAAGGTGTCTAGATATGACTGGTCAATCCTACAGGAACCAGAGTTCGACCCATTATTCTCAGTGATGTAGACACTCCACTGCCCTTCTCTGAAATACAAATCTGGGTAAGGACACATGAGGGGTGTGGCTGTGACTCAGCTCTACCAGCACAGTGCATTGCAATGTGAGGAGAGGAAGTTGTTTTTAAACAGAAATCAGTCACAAATCATAATAAGCAGTGGTATACTATAGAAAAAATAAAAAGGTGGGAGACTTTATTTGGACTTTAAATGCTAACTCCACCTTTTGTACCATGTTAAAAATTGCACCCATATTTAGGGTGTAACATGGCTCCTTTTGAACGAAGGGATTCAGGCAGACCTATTCGGACAGTCCATTCACCCCTATGGACTGGTAGGTGTAAAGTGTCAGGATACACTTTACACTTCTGGTCCAATCCGGTCCCATAAAAAAAAAAGAAGAAAAAATGTAAGGGGATCCATTCTGATCAGATCAGAGGGCAGTCAAGTGTAAACAGACTGCAGAATCTGTTTACTCCTGGCTGCCCATAGAGTACAGTGGGTTCTGTCCGTGTCGCTCTGCAGAAACTGAGCAGACACAAATGTGTCATCCTCCCCGTTCTTCCCTGATCAGTAGGGGATCAGCGGACCGATCCCCTGCTGATCTCAATGGAGTCTGTCCCATGTGAAAGGGGCCTTTTTAGGCTTTGTAAAATTGATTATACTGTGCCTGTTGCATTTCATTTTGCTACTCTGGAGAAATCAAAGGATGAAGCTTATCTCCCTACTTCAACACTGAAGCCAAACTGTATACACCCAGTACCAATAATCATACTTTCAGCCCTCTAACCCCACCATAATGTGACTTACAAAAGTAGTAAAGGGGAAGCATACTTGAAAGCAAGTCCTTAAGAGCCCTCTTACTGCTCAACCTGTCCATTGCTGATGCAAGGTTCTCATATATGGTTGCAGCAAATACAAACCGTAATGGCATTTAACATACTCCAAATGGGGTGGTGGCTGTACTTAGCTGGCTATTATTCACTATGGACTAACCCAACACAGACCTGCCCCCTCTTCCCCTTGCATACATTGCCTACTTCTACCACTTTGCACACCCAATAGTCCATGTAGGTGACAGGGCATTTCACAGTTTACTTCTTTGAAAGACATGGTTGGCTGGGTGTGGCTGGTGTTTTGATATCACATGATGTTCCTGGTGGGGTCACAGCAGTATATGATCGGACAGCGAGTGCCTCAACTTTGCAGCAACCATCTGATTTTTAAAAAAAAAAAATTAAAAAGTTTTGGTTTGAGGAAGGCTCAATAGCAAGTCCAACAAGTTCACTTAAATGTGTTTAGGTGTGTGTGTGTGTGTTTTTTTTTTTTTTCCTCTTTTATTTCCTGCAAATGATAAATAATTCAAATGGCCATTATGGATGGAATTAATATAGTATTGTATAGTTTATAAATTAAATTTTAATGTTTTGCCCCTGGTGGCCTTCTTCGTTTTCTAACCTAAAGCTAGATGCGCTGAGCAAGGCAACCATATTCCTTCCCTTTAAATTCCCTAAATCATTTTCACAGTGCTCCTGACACACACTTATTTTCTGTCTTACAGCTGTGCCGCAAAATTCTGCTGAGGCGAACACTGAGGCTACAGCTAATGGCGAAGAACAAACTGTAGCCACATGCAGATCGTCCAATGGGAGGCCTCCATCCCTCATTACATGGCAAACAAGTCTACCTGGAAATGTTAGCACCACCATGACCAATAACACGGATGGAACACACACAGTAGTTAGCCGATATGTAATGACGCCGACATCACAAGCTGATGGGATACCCATCACCTGTAACATCAACCATGAATCATCAATGGTTCCTATACCTTTGAAGCTGTCTGTGAAGTGTAAGTATAACTCAAGTTTTCTATTGTTTAAAAAAGCCTTTCTCAACCAGGGTTATGTGAAAACCTAAGCTTTCTCCATAGACTGTTGAGGGTTCCTTGAGCAATGAGCAATTTCTGCCTTTTCAGAGAAGTAATCAGTGATGCCAATGATCTTTTTAGCGGTCATTAAAGGACCATTCTTCCAACTGATACCATTGTAAAATGCATTCTTCCTACTGATCACCAATGCAAGGAGCATTCTTCCTACTGGCCACCAGTGTAAGGAGCATTTTTACCAGTGACCCCCCCCAATGCAAGGAACATTCTTTCCACTGACCACCAATGTAAGGGGCATTCTTCCCACTGTGAAAATAGCCCCCCAGCTATGCTACAGCTGGGACCTCGCTGACCCTCTAGCATCGTTCCAGCCAACTTCCCTTAGGGGCAGAGGCCCCTAGGCAGGGCGCTTCTCCTACAGGACTGAACCAAGGACCAACTCCAACTCCGTCTTCTCCAGGCTTCAGATTATTTATGGGCTCTCCAGCCAATTTTGGGCACACCTTCCCAAGGGAGGGCTGGGTTCTCATAAATATTCAGACTGCCCTTCTGCCTTTTAAATCCGACTGTGATTCAAGAATGCTCTAGAATGTTTTAGCCTGGTCAATGTTTCACAGCCTGCTGGTCTGATTATTTCTCCTGTAATCAACAACTGCTTCACTGGCTACAGAGGAGCCAAACTAAATTTGCCTAGTATCCTAAACCTAACTAGGAGCAGGGGCGAACTGACAACTCATGGGGCCCCCAGGCAATAGGGGATCATGGGGCCCCTGTGTCCTTGCCCAAACTCAAAAAAGCCTATAAGAAAGGTACCAGGGGCATCTCATGGGGCCCCCTACTGACCCTGGGCCCTCGGGCAGTGCCAGAGTTTCCAAATGGTCAGTCCACCCCTGACTAGGAGGGTTTTACAATTTTTACCACAAATATTTTATTATATCTGTTTAACAAGTGCAAAGGACATCTGTTGATCCAGCCAGAAATCATAATTTACTGTACTCTGTGGACTGTTCTCAGTGATCATTGTGCTCTGCTATCTCTGTGGACTACAAAACGCCTTCCCTGGTTATGGAGAATAGAGGGAAGTCTTATGTAATCCTAACAGGATTATGTAGTCCATACACATTCCCTGTCCTACGGTGACAACGCTGCTCAACCTAGGACAGGAAGTGACTTGATCACAGGATTAGAAAAGTTATAATAAAGGAAAAACAAGTGTGAATAAAAGAAAATTAATGCAGCCACCACATCTAATGACCAGCAAGCCGCAATGCTATCAATTTTTGTTCTTGTGTAATACATACGATATAATATAGTCCTGCTCGTAGTCATTCTTTTACTATGGGATTTTTTTGTATGCAAGACATTCTGTCCACACTGGACAAGACATACAATATCATTTGTAACCAGCACCTGCAGTCCTATTAGTAGTATGCAGTTGCAGCGGATGCTACACCTGGTAAGTGCTGTCTTTTCATGAATGCAAATGAAGCAAAAATCTATAACGGGGCCAACTTAACTCCAAAGACACTTAAGGCCTTATCAGTATATTTGCTGTTCTCTGCTTAATTACTTTTGAACGTGTTGCTTCCTGCAGAACTTCTAGTATAATTAAAAAGCAGATTATTGCTTTTAAAATGGAGATTTGTTGGAATCAAGACAGGACCCATTATGCAAACTGTAAAAAGTCATGTTACATCC
The DNA here is from genome assembly GCF_062004578.1 of Staurois parvus. Lineage (NCBI taxonomy): Eukaryota > Metazoa > Chordata > Amphibia > Anura > Ranidae > Staurois > Staurois parvus. The sequence goes on along the minus strand of NW_028318623.1, from coordinate 5,361,334 downwards.
TAGATGTTCTTTTTCTCTGGCTCAGATGAGTTTGGCTATTACATAATGCAAAAGAAACCTAAACAATATTGGCAAAATAAGTGCCCTCCGTGCTTTGATGCAGAATATTTGACTAATGATCTTCACTGGTCCCTAATCTTGTGAGGCAGTTTCCTTCCCTTTTCATGGTTGGTTACTCCTTTTGGCTTCTACAACTACAATTTTAACTATGTCGTTGGCATGGGAGGCCTTCCATGTTTTAAAGTATATGCAAATTCAATTACTAAGATATCATATACTTTACCATGTTAAAAATATGAGTATATTTTAAATATTATTAAATCTGCAATTTTTATGAAAATAAAATCCTGCCTGTTCAGGCATTTCTATTGTAGGATGCTTCTTCATGGTCTCCCAAGTGTTTGCTAGTATGGTTGTCCTATCACTTGCTCTCCCAATGGAGACTGTAAATAGTATGCTTTTGCACATTGCACAGGCAAGTGCCATTCTTCACACTATCAGGAAACCTGTCAAGATGATAGGAGACAAACTGTGGTAAAATGCAACAAACAGTTGAAAAAATATGTAAAAACAGTGTTTCACAGTAAATTTCATTCAATTAGGGTACAATTTACTGTGGGGGAGATTTATTAAAATTGGTACTCTCAGAATCTGGAAGCCAATCAGCTTCTAACTTCAGATTGTTCAATTAAGCTTTGGCAATCAAACCTGGAAGATTATTGGCTCCTATGCAGAGCTGCACCAGATTTTGCATTCTCCAGTTTTAGTAAATACACCCTATGCATTGAGTTAATGCAATGCATTATCACACATTAAGAGGCGCTCTTCATTTTGAATGGGCTATCACTGCACCTAACACACTAAAAATGCATCTATGCACCAATGCAGAACACATGGCACTGTAACAGTGCACTGCCAATCGCGCATTCACTTGCAAAGCGTGTAACACGGTTTACCATGCAATAACTCAATGCATCAGTGTAAATGGGTCCTTGGGGTGTACATGCACTTAAACTTAACTTCTATACGTATTCTCTCTTCAGCTTCTTGAACTGATTTAATTTTCTTGCAGATCCCCCTGAGGTTACTGTTGAAGGATTTGATGATAATTGGCATTTAAAACGCAATGCCGTCTATCTAACATGCAGCGCTAAAGGCAATCCTCCTCCCACATCGTATATATGGAAAACGTGAGTATAGATGGGTAAAGGTTCTAAATTCTCAAGTGCTGCCTGTGTGGTCTGTGTATGGGCAAGGTCAATCTACACAAAGGCCTAAAAACAATAAAATCCCACATGCGTGGAGATCAGTTTTCGAACACTGAAGCATTAGCCAGTATTAAGCAGGTTTTATCTTTTAAAAGGCATTATGTGTTCTTTTCAAAGCATAGGGTGGACCAGTTCCCTCATATCAGAACATTGCCACTGACTCATAGAAGAATTGGCTAAAATTTCAAAAGGAAAATGACTCATTCTTACATGGCAAGATGACATCGTTGAGATTGAGCAGAACAGTCAATCTCCCTACCACCTCCCTGTGATCGGTGTGCAAGTGAATAGTCAAAGGAAGGCTTGGGTGGGGAATAACTGGTTTGTAATAATAATAATGCTCATTCATGTGCATTATAAGCTATTACAAGAAAACAACTGTATGATGAGCGGATAAAAATTTGGCTTTAAAATGAACCTGTCCTTTGCCTGTGCAGGACAGCAAGGTCAATTAATATCCACCCTCCACAACTGCATTTTAGTTCAGTGGCCAAGATTTGGAGCACTTTGCTCCCGACAGCCGAGGAAGATGGTAGTTAAAGTACAACTAAAGACATTTTTTTTTTTTTTTGTTTTGGAGAGGGATTAGATCACCTGTGAGTTTTTATGGCGGCTGTGTCCTGGTTAGGGAGATCCAACCCTCTCCATTTGTCCTGTTTTACCATTATCATTTAAAGTGAAAGTAAAAAAAAAATCCCACATTTTGGGTTGTCCCCAGAAAAGTAAAAGAGGGGAAATTTTCCAGTGGGAACACTAGTTCTGGTGACCTGGGGGTTCCCAAGAGATTCCCTTAATTTGCAGGGAAGTTCTGTTTTGGCTATTGGACAGGAAGTGAAGGAACATCTCTCCAATGGGACACAGATAGCAAAAAATAAACTGCCAGGGGTTATAACCCTCCCTTACTCTAGCTAAAATGTTTTTCTTATATTTCTACTTTAGGGAAATCTGTTGCTTGGTTTATGAACTTTTTTTATTGAACCCAATGCAGCCATATCTTTTAAATGTTTTGACTTTTTTTCCTGAGCCTTGCATGGTAATGGTATCTAAAGAATAGGAATGACCTCAGGCATGTACAGATCCTGGATGGAATCCACACCAGGAAGCTCACCAGGATTGAGCACACCAGGAAGCCCTCATTGTACTGGGACAATCCTAAGTGGCAAGGACATTCCCTACCCTGCAGTTGCATGTATACATGCCCATTGTATATGTGCAGCTGCAGGACAGGGAATGCCCTGGCTGCAGATTGGCCCAGTACAGATGATAGGTTCTTAGTTGGTTGCTCAGGTGGGTTCCATCCAGGATTAGAACATACCTGAGCTCCTCGCTGCTTACGAGATTCTGGTAAAATAAAATCTGCACTCTTTTGTTTCCTCAGAGCTGATGGTTCTCCACTTCCACCTACTGTCCGTGTAAAGGAAAATATTTTGTATGTGGACGAAGTGGATGAGCGAGTCAACCGTTCATTTTTGTGCGAGGTCACCAACGCCCTTGGGAGCAGAGCCTACCGCCAGGATGTCCTTGTGAGAGGTAAATGAATGCATTGTGTAAAACTGCATGTACGACTGGTATGGTGTGGCTGTGTGGCACTGTTAAGCATTGATCAAATCTTGCACCAGTTACCTCCTTCTGGACACAAAATGGCTTCTCTTCTGTTCAGCAAATCACAGTGCTGACAATTAATACATACATTTCTCCGGCTTCTACTAGACATCAAGCTCTGTTGATCATACTTGATGCTATCACTCATTCTTCATCTCATGTATCCCATTAATATGGTTGTGCTTCAGATGACACATGGCTCTATAAATTGTCATGCTCCAAAGAACCGAGGTGCCATTTTGTCAAAGACCATCAGTTAAAGAATTAAAGCCATTTTTTAAACCATCTTGCATGACTTAGCACAGCACTTTCTCCCTGACCTTTTAGGTCATAATAAATGGACTGGAAAGCTGTGCCCTGCATGAATCCTTGCATGTAGCTCCTGTTAATCCATAACAGATTGTCACAGAACCCAAAATATAATTTGCCACTTTATGACTTCCAATGGAACTCCATTAAATGGAACTGTAAAGTAGACTGAATGCAGAATATTTTAAACATCATTTCTACCTGTTCAGCTTGGTTGTCCTCCTAAGGTGAAAACTGCCCATCGTGAAATTTGTTGCTTACAGATAAAGTATAGGTGACTAGCTTTTCTGGTTTAATTCCCACAATGGCAGTTTAAATCAGCAGTTTGTTTCTATTATTCAACTGGGGAAGAAAATATGTGATAATAATTTATATATATATATATATATATATATATATATATATATATATATATATATATACACACACACTTTTTTTTTTTTTTTTTTAAATTTTGTGAGAACACCATTAACAAGCACAATGGACACAACAAGTCAGATCAAGAAATCATATACAGTAAGTCAGTGTAGACTGGGATCTAACCATGCTGGGTCTAATGACTTATATTTAGACACACCAAAGATGGTAGTTGGACTAGTAGGTAGCAAACAAAATGAAGGAGGGAAGGCCCTAGGTTAATAATTCCATTTAAGAGGGGTGTGGAATATCAATTGGAGGATCAATGGTTAGAAGTCTAAGTAGATAGCATTGAGTATATTGAAAGCATTGCAATATAGATTGAGTTTCTACTGGCAAGGTTTGAATGAAAGATTTGTAACCGTTGAAGAAATTTTGAACCCGTAATTCCTTATGTAAGGAGGTCTCCTATTTTTAAGCACGTGAGAAGAGCAGCCAACAAGGAAAATTGCTTAATTTTGCTCTGTGTCCATGCTGGAGGGACTTCCACTCAGTTCCTAGCCTGATGAAATTTCTCAATGGGGGTAATGGACAGCAGTAAAAGTCCAACTGGTGACCTGAATGAGCATCCATTGTCTAGTCTTCTCTCTTATTATAGTCATCTAAGCTCTGATAAAGGGTGAGCATTGGACCTTCATTTTTTTCTCGTAAGCTGTTGTCATGCAAAAATAAAGATTTACTAGACTTCCAAAATTTCTGTGGAACACGTATGCTATCAAGTCTTGACAGAGGTTCTAACTCATCCTCATTCTAGAATAGGCAGATGATGATCATTTCATTACATTTTATTACAAGAGCTGCTTTTCTATGCATAAAAATTTTCCAATTTTTTTCCAATTTTTTAAGAAGTGCAACCAAAAGATCGGTTTTGTGGAAAACGTAGTGTGCTGGAAATCTTCTGTGGCTGGAAATCTTCTGTGGCTATTTTTATTATTGTTCCTGCTGTTATATTTAGTTTTTGGCACATCTACTACATTATCTTGTGCTACTGTTTTTTTTATATTTTGTGTCACATTTCCAAATGTCAAATTATAGCTAGTGCAGAAATATAGTTTCCCTATCCTGAAATAGAAATATATAGAAATATATACAATAGATAATATAAAATGTTAAAGACTATATAAAATATAAATATGGGAAAAAAAATTAGAACCGATATAGGTGCCCATGATCCTATCTTTGGTAATACCTCACCTTTTTAGCTACACATTTTGTGTGATATTTCCGCCAGTCCATTTAGTATGGGTGATCTGGCATTAGGATGAGAAAATCAAGGTCTCATCCTAACATAGCTATAGCAGCAATATGCTCAATGGAATGCAGGGCTCTGTAGATTCAGGTGCTTTCCAGCTTTTTTATTTATTTTTTTAAAAGGAGGAGAGAGTTCAATCCTCTCCACAATAAACAATTTCCATAGTGCTGTGTCCTTGTAGCATGTAGCCAGTTAATGCACAGAGTAACAATCCACCAAGTGCTCTGTTCAACAATGAACAACTTACAATCAGATTCTATTTAAGGGTTAGTATTGTCCACAATGGACAAAGGCCATTGCATTCTATCCTTTTAGAATATAGCCAGCTGTATAAATGTAGCAATCCAGTAGAATCTCTATTCAACAATAAAAAATGGCGGGTAGGCAGATTATCGGCTTTTATATTGGATTGATGCTAGGTATACAATTTGAATGTCTGTTTCTTTTTACCTAGTTAACCTTCTTACGCCAGCACTTGCCACATACAGCTTTCACTGCTAGATCCTGTTCTCTCAGTGCTGTTTCCCTGAACTTCCAGTCTTCACAGGAAGTGCCATACTATGCTATGGGGGCTATGTGTTTCTATTGATGCACACAGTGTAGGGAGACACAACTCTGGCCCCTGCATGCAAGGGTGGCTCCAAAGCATGCTGCAAGAAAAAGGGACCATCCTGAAACCAGAAACCTGGAGCAGCGGCCATAGCACCAGCTTAAACTGGAATATAGACAAGGATTGAATGATAGGAAGCTGCATACTCCAAAAAAAATTGAGGGGGTAATATAATTTTAAGGTAGCTTGTACAAAAATCATATTGAGTAATCTGATTCAGAGCTGCAAAAACAGGTAACTGTCATCCAATAGCTGCAAATGGAAGCCAGTCCATAATTAACACTGTGGACATTTCACAGGTATGAGATGCCATGCTATCAACCACCAATACTGGCAGAGTTCTGATCTGCTAAGGGAGTCCTAGGATTTCCATCTGCAATTAGTCTCTCAAAGACCCCAGATAATACACTCCAGTATTGAAAATGTAACGTATATATGGCCTCTAATAGAAAATAAACCTGCCTTAGACATTACTATTTGCGGGATTTGGACAACATTAAGGCAGCCCTTCCATGCCAAAGGGAAGGTCCACTTTTTTTGTCAGCCCTCTGCCCTCCTGCCCAAAACAAATGGCTTTAAAAAGCCATCTGATAAGAGATTGCTCAGAAAAAAATATTTTTACCTTGGGCTGCAATGTCCTGGGAGGCACAAATGATGTCACCCTGCCTCACCACCATTTTCTGGGATAGCTGGGTGCTTGAAATCCCAGGAGCATGCACTGTTGCAATGGGCTGCAGTGCATTCTTGTGGGATTTAGACCTACTAAGTCTGTTGGAAGGCACGGTGACTAGACATGTGCACGCCGGAAATTTTCATTTAATTTCGGAGGCATTTGTTCATCGAAGAATTTGAACCAATTTGTTTTCAAAATTCGCTTTGTATCTTCGGCATTTGTTTTCGTATATTCGTTGGTTCGGGTGGATTAAAAAATGTTGCTGTTTTTCCGGAAGACTGCTATATAGTCAATATATATTTTTGAATCCAACGGATTGGAATCGGAAGAATTCAATATTTTCAGACGCTAGTCCAACCCACCAAGAGAAATGGCATGAGCTGATTGGATAATATTGACTGCCATCATTAAAGAATGAAACAAAATTCTGATATTTGTTATCCAAATTATCAAACAAATGTAAAAATTTAATTAATTTCCCCATGGGCCCGAACCAGGGGTGGACTGACCATTTGAGCACTCGGGCACTGCCTGAGGGCCTGGGGTCAGTAGGGGGCCCCATGAAATGCCCCTGGTACCTTTTTTTTTTTTTTTTATTTATTTTTTTTTATTTATAGGCTTTTTTTGGGTGTGCTTTGAGTGTGGGCAAGGACACGGGCTGCATGATCCCCTATTGTCCGGGGGCCCCATAAGTTGTCAGTTCTCCCCTGGCCCAAACTACTATTGCATCACTTGACGTCATCTGAATGAAACAAATGCATTTGGTAATTTCGTTACAACTTTTTTTCGGATTCATTGACATTCGTTACTATTTCCATTCAAAGATATGTGTACATCCAAATTTCCGAAAATTAAATTTTCAACTGAAAAACGAATTGAAACAAAATGTACAGGTCAGGGCCAAGGTAATTTTTTTTTTTTTTTTTTTTTTGGGCAAAGCAGGGGCTTGCAAAAAAGTGGCCCTTCTGTTTTTGCATCTTCCTAAGTGGTTAGAGCTCTCAAATGCTGTAGTGAGTGCATTTATATAGAATCATTGTGTTTTCTTCTTTGTTCCTCTAGGCACTGAGCCACAAGGGCCTGAATGTAGATATATAGACCTGAGTAGTACTACAGTTTTTATAGCCACAAATGCAAAATCAGCTTTTTTTTTTTTTTTTTTTTTTAATTTTTGGCTTCACAGTGATTTGTGTAGACTGTCATTTTATTTTAATCAATATAAGCAATGACACTGGCCTTCGGTGGTATTGATTCACTGTTTAATGGCCTGTCCATCGATGGTCTAGAGACCTTATTTGATGAATTCTATGAAAGCTTCGCCCTTTGTCATCGCTATCTGTTGTTTTGGCCATTCTAATCCTTTGATTAACCGTCTTATAGCTAACTAGCCTACACTTGGCTGATTGGAAGCAAAAAGGACTTTTGACTTATTTCCATCTTGAATATGAGAATAGAAATCACTGAGAAAATTCTCTCTACATGGAAAAGCAGATCTAAAATCTGACGTGCACAAGTGTGGAAAGACGAGGGTGGAATTACAGCAGATGAAGTCAGAGGGGAGGATACGGTAACCGTTGATTACTGCAAAACGGCAATTTTGTTTTATTTCATGGTGAATTGCCTGTCAGTTTCCTACATCTGTGGATTGCGCTACCCCTCTGACCTAATCTGCTGTCTAGCATATGCTGCAGCGCGACCACTTGACCTGGCTCTTCCCAGAATCCCTTGCAGCATTGCTCTCACCACCATTTAATTGCAGAAGGCACCTCTACTTAAAAAAACGGATATAAAGATGTGATCGTTAAGCTCTTTGCTGGGTTTTTTAGTCCTGTGCTATTTTTGGAGGCCACAGATGGTTGTCTATAGTTCCCTACAGCTGTGCTGTGTATAAAATAAACCAGCTCCAAGACACATTTGACATAATTATCCCACTTTTGAAGTTAATCTGTCATTTGTGAATCAACACCATGATGTTTGTAGGGCTGTGTGAAACAATACAGAAAATGCTTTTGATTTTTGCATCTTTGCGGTCTTTTTTCAGTAATTAGCAGTAAAAAATCAAATGTTTTTCAACTTTAATTTAAACTTACAAGTATAGATGCATGGAACTGGAGACAAATATTCAACACTGCTGCATCCAAAACTATATACCAATGGAATAGTAAAGCCCGAAACAATATTGATGCCATGAACTACAACAATCTAGGGCAGCCGTTCTCAAGTAGGGTTCCACCAGAGGTTGCTAGGGGTTCCCTGAGCTGTGGCTCCTCACTCACCCCTCGTTTGATGGTTCCTGCATGGTTCCAGGACCTGCACCACTTGGTAAATCCAGCAGCATGGCACCATTTATCTTGTAAGCTGTCTGTAAGGGTGGTATTCTGGCCAACACTATAAGGGTTGCATTCTTCCTACTGACCATCAAATACAAGGGGCATTTTCTGCAATTGACCACCAATAATTAGTTTAAGTAAGGGTTCCCAGACACCTGAAAATTATTTTAGGCATTCTGCTGGGTTAAAAAGGTTGAGAAACCCTGATCTAGGGGCACAAAAGTGTGAATGGGCTTCACGTGGCAAACACAAGCCAAGCATCTCTATTGATATCTATTGGACTGTAGCTTGGCTTAAACCCAAAAGCAAACAAATATATAAAATACCAATTTTATTGCAGCTTACCAATTCTTACATGTGATGGCTGCATTTATTTTCTTTATTAGGATTTATTGCCTTTATTTTCATCTGGTGATTGAGCCCGTAAGTCTGTTTGTTTTTCACCAGAACAAGCTCTCTTGCAAATGTGGCAGTTCATATTGAGACAAACCATTTACCACCAACAGGGGTGCTTACAATGTTTAGGGTTTTTTTTTAATGTAACCTTTAAACCTTTATCTCATAAGAAAGAAATAATTGTTGTAACTGCTTGTGTCATTTCAGTGTGAATTGGAGTTTGGCTTCAACTTGTTAGTTTATCTAAATCTGCTAGTATATCTAACACTCAACTCACCTTAGACTGACAATGCTGCTGTCCAAATGTGCCCCCTGTGCTTCTTCTTCCAGAGAGGAGGCACTCTAATACAGGAGGGTGTGTTACTGGCCTGATCAGCAGGTGAAAACAGAGGGGGGGCTTAAAAAAATAGAACTAATACAGCCACCACATGTAATGATTGGCAACCTGCAATATTTATTTATTTATTTCAGGTACTTATATAGCGCCATCAATTTATGCAGCTCTTTACATATATATATTGTACATTCACATCAGTCCCTAACCCTCAAGGGGCGTACAATCTAAGGTCCCTAACTCACATTCATACATACACATACTAGGGCCAATTTAGACAGGAGCCAATTCACCTACCAGCATGTCTTTGGAGTGTGGGAGGAAACCTACGCAGGCACAGGGAGAACATGCAAACTCAATATAGTACAAGTCTGAATTTAAAACCTTTTAGAATTACCATAATGTATGTAATGTAAGGGTCTACCTGACTTAATATGAATTTGAATGGATTGGTTTGGTAGCCAGTTGAACGGATTTGTTTGTCAAATCTGAAGAGATTTACAGAGATTGTATAATTGGATTGCAATGTGTAGCCAGTTTTAGACTGATGCAATGTACAGCAGACACCAAATCAACGCTCAAGTGTTAAAGACCATAATGAGGGAACTTGACTGGAAGCAGAGAGGGTTGTTGACTAAGGAGCTTATTGACTAGTCAATCTATACAGTGCCAAGGATCCGCTTATGGCTTTTCAGCCCTCTTCCGATAAGGGAAATATCTGATTCTAAATAGGGGGAAAAAGTAAGACTGGTGTACCAGCCTAGTGCATTACCTCCAAAATGCCATTCGTTGCTAAAAAAAAGTGGAATAAATATTCATAAAACATACAATCACAAGCATAAAAGAATCATAGGACAGGGTCTCTTGGTGCCTCCATGACCTGGATAACCAATGTATAAGACCATTGTAAGCTCGAAAGAGCAGGGCCCTCAATCCCCTCATGTTTTGCATTGTATTGGTATTGTTCTGTCACATGTTCTGTCCCCCTTTGTAATGTACAGCGCTGAGTGAACTATTGGCGCTTTATAAATACTGTATAATAATAATAATAATTGTAACACTACAATGTACAAAGCAAGTATGCTGTGATGAAGAGGGTATATCCCTTGAAAAGCATCAGAACTTTGTACAGTGTAGTATTTCAAAGGTCTTCTAAATTTGTTAGCCAGGTCTTGGAGGCACCGGGAGACCCTGTCCTGTGACTCTTCTGTGTTTGGGATTGTATAGTTTTGTGAGTATATTTTCTCTTTTTTTAAAATCAATAAATGGGGTTTGAATTAATACACTAGGTCGGTGTGTACATTTGCTGTTTCTTAGATTGAGGTTGCAATCTGTGCAATTATTTTTCAGATTTACCAACAATGATGTAGTGCCAGCGCTAATCTCATATAAACTGAATGGATTGCATAGGCTGCACAGAATGTAGTTGTTGGTAAATCCTACAGGAAGGTGTACAATCAGATTGTATTGGATTTGGCCAGCTTTAGGCTGACCTATTGGAAAATAATAACAACGCGTGTATTCCATTTAATGTGAACCTGTGCTTTACCAAAGCAAGGTGAAAAAAGTCCGGCCTTTTCCAGCTGTTTAGACATTCATTTGTTTCTCCAATGTGCTATCGATCCATGGAAGTGAGAAGAACTGTCTCCCTGTGTCTTAGCTGCTAATCAACATGCACCAGCACTATCATATACTTCCCAGGTGAATGAACCGCTGTAAGCAGAACTATCTTCAAAATGTTCACCTCCCCTCTACTGATTCAATGTCTGGAAAAACCCTTGCCGTGCTGATTTCTTCTCTAGATCTTCTTCTGGGTTCGGCAACTTTGGACATCTTCATTGGCTTGCAACGAATGACACAACTCTCACATGGGAGTTAATTCATCCCGGCACTGAGGCATGCTGAGAATATACATTTAGATGCCCAGCCAAATGGCAGACGTGGAGAAATCTCCTTTCCTCCCAGGAGCCGCAACACTCATGGCATTTTGAATACGTGAACATTGACTGCTGACTGACTGGATGCCATCACTGTTCAGGCGACAAATCTCTCGCCAGCTCCTTTTTATCTTGAAAACTGACTTTTGTTGAGCTAGGTGGTGCCAACAGCGCCACCTGGGGTTTAAATTTTGGCCGATTTTACCAGTAATTGACCAAAGTTCAAAACATGCATGGCTAGCTTTAGTCTGACAGCCATTTTGACGGTGGAGATAGGAGCTCCAAAAATCAAGCTTTAAATATCAACAGTTCACATACAGCAACCAGCAAAAACTGAATTGGGCCCCTTTCACACTGGGTGGAATCCATTTTGCTCAGCAGGGGACCTGTTCACTGGTCCCCCAGTAATCAGAGCAGAGCGGGTGGATGACAGGTCCGTGTCCACTCATTTTATGCAGAATGGATCTGGACAGAGCTTCTCTGCTCTATGGGTGGTCGGGAGTTAATAGACTTCGATCAGATTGGAGGTAGGTGGGTATAAACCAGCATGAGTCTGTTTTCACCCATCTGTCCATAGGGGTACATGGACCATTCAATTAGGTCTGCCTGAAAAACTGAAAGTTGAACCTCATCAGACTGCCCATGTAAAAGGGACCAAAATAGGTAGAGACAGAAAGGCACAGCAAAGTGTAAAATCAAAAAACTGAGAAAAGAAATGGGATTATGTGAGTGAGAAAATGGCTACAGCAAGTATGCTACTGGTATAAAATATTTGAATGTGCTTTAAAGGTTTCTATGAGGTTCTATACCTTTTTAAAGTCTGTATATTTTGAAACATAACATGAGGGTGGACCTTAGTTTTCATCAGCCATTGTTTCTGTATAATTGCCCTTTTCCAGGTGGGCCAACCAGGTGAAAGATTTAAAGGTTCTCATTTCCTGTCTTACCGATGCGTGTCACAGGGTGACCCCAGGCAGTAGTGTGGTACATTACAAAGCAGTGATTTAAATGTCCTGTTTTTCTGCCTCTCTGTCTGAAAGGTGTTGAGTCACCGACCATGCGTGACGAGAATTTTATGTAAATCTTTTCCTCCGAGGACAGCTGATGAGGAAGCCAGGAATAGTCAGGGCTGTGTTTTATTATTTTCCTTTTCATTCTGCTCCTTTGTGTTTATTATATGCTTAGTTTATAGATCTAATATAATTTGTTCTGTATGCCACAATTAAAATTCTTGTTTATAGAATTCTACTAATGTGAATCAGATGTAATAGCCAACTTCGGGAATAGTTTTTATGTATATTTAATCACACCTTTTGATTAAATTAAATCCTCTGAATTTTGCGTATTTAGAATTTTTCAAAATTACTTTGAACAGAGAAGACTTTGGTTATCCTCCTAGGCTATAGATTGTATTACTGTGTAATTTATTTGCTTATTTAGCAAAGAACATTGATGGTTTGCCACTTGCAGTTGGTCCTAGTGACCTGGTTTTCAGTCTACTGAAGTGAGATTTGTCGTTAAAAATTACTGCAGTCTGAATTCTGTTGTTTTCTGTTGTGTCAGCGAGTAACTGAAACATATACAGTATGTGGTACTTATCAGGGGTGGACTGACAACTCATGGGGTCCCCGGGCAATAGGAGATCATGGGGCCCCTGTATCCTTGCCCAGACTCAAAAAAAAGTCTATGAAAAAGGTACCAGGGGCATCTCATGGGGCCCCCTATTGACCCCAGGCCCTTGGGCAGAGCCCGAGTTTCCAAATGGTCAGTCCGCACCTGGTACTTATATAATCAGAGTATACATATGTGCAATGTTTGCACACCTTTAATTTTACCAGTCATTTTTGCATGATACAATCTTAAAGTAGGCTTTCCCTACATCCCTGAATGGGAAAAAAAAATTAATTCCACAATTCTCCTAGGCAAGGGGGATGTCAATGGGCCCGCTTGCAGGACCCTGTGACATCTGAGGATCTCAAATCCCACAAGCACACACATGGCTAGAGCATCTTCTTGTTAGATTTGGAGTCCCCGGGATAACGTGACCTAGTGACATCACTAGCACAACAGTAGGAAACATCAGGAAGTCTGGAGTAGTAAGGTTTTCTTATCGAATTTATTTTTTATAGCTTTGAATTGAAGTTTTATGTGTTTGTTGCTTTGTTAGTGTCTTTTGTTCAAGGGGATGGAGGCTGCAAAATAAACAGACCTTGCGTTTTCATGAACTGTCCACTTTAGGCTGCCCATTGACCTCCAATGGTGGAACATGGTGAACATGCATGTACAATCCCATTGACTGAGGGCCTCTTGGAGTTCATGCCAGCATCTATGTTTAGGCAAATAAAGAGAAAAGGGGAGGAGGAATGGTTTGCAGGCAGATGCAGCTAATCTCATGTCTGTGACCAAAGACAAACGCTTAGTGGCCCCTGCTCAGGCTAACGAGGTATGGTGAATTGGATGCTGCTGATTAGTGAGGGTGCAGGCTGGGAAAAGGTTCATCCAGACCCAAAATACACTGTAGAAACCGGAAGAGAGAGCATGCCACACACCTCGCCTGGCCTGAATGTTAGCAGGTATAAGCAACTCGAGTCATCCAAGCTGTGCGTCATCCAAGCTGTGCCCCCAACATGTTTTGCCCCATCCCTGGTGGAACATGGTGAAGATGCATGTACAATCCCAGTGACTAAGGGCTCTTCCACAGCTCATGCCAGCAACCATGTTTAAGCAAATACAGAGAAAAAGGGAGGAGGAATGGTATGAGGGTAAAGGCAGCTAATCTCATGCCTTGGTGCACTCACAAACACACTTGCCAGAGTCTTTTTAAGATGAATAGCAATAGACCGGTTTGAGAACCTTGTGCAATCCTTATTAGTTTCTACCTTATACCTACCACCAGGACTGTCCACTTGGTTAGGACTCTGCTGGTAGAACCAAGTGCCTAAAGCCAACCCAACCAGCCTTTTAATGTCTATAGGCATCTCTAGTGCTCTAAAGCTTGGCCCATGTTTCCTTTCTACTTGATATGTCACCATCCAGCACTGTGTGCAGTGTTCCTCCCTTTTCCCCCTTTGTAGGACCCCACTGGCAGACTAAGATGCCAGAGACTGACCTGGCCAGCCACTTAACGTCTGTAGGTGCCTCTGGTACCCTAATGCTTGGCCCGTGTTTCCTTTCTACTTGATAAGCCACCATCAGGACTGTGTGCATTGTTCCTCCCTTTCTTTTTCTTGTTTAGGACCTCACTAGCAGACTAAGGTGCTCAAGGATGATCTGACCAGCCTCTTCATATCTGTAGGCATCTCTGGTTCCCTAAGCCTTGGTTCTTGATAAGCCACCATCATGTTTTTCTGTGGTGCACCTCCATTTTCTGCCTGTTTCAGACCACACTGGCATACACAGGTGTCCTGAGGGTGATCCAACCTGGCCTCTAGCATTTTATTTTTACTTCTGTAATTAATAAAATTCTTTTGCAATATATATACACCACTGTTGTTCAGTTGGGAGCCTCTTGCAATGGTGAACTCTCTCCTATGTTCATTTTTGTGTCTAGCATCTACAGGCACCTCTATATCCCGAAGTCTCAGTCCATGTTTTCCTTTCTACAAAAAGGAATATAATTTTGATCACAAAACCGCTTCCATTTCTTGCAGCTAACGCTAAATGCATGCTCATCCCTTGCTGTATAACATGAAAAACATGGTTTTTGTTATTTGTTTTCATTTAAAGGCCATCTTCTCAAGACTATAGAAAGCAAAGTGTATTTCGGAAGACAATAGCCTCATACAGGATATTTACTCAGAGGAAGAACAATTAATGGTTCAGCCTTGTTCAGCTTCCTCCTCTTGTTTGGCTATTAGCAGAGGCCTCTTTGATCACTGTGAAGAATCCTGTATGAAAGACGAGTTAGCAATCAACAGGCTTTCATTGTGCTGGGATGGAGCTCCGACTGACAGTGCCAGTGCAGCGCTGTTATGGGAATATGAGGCGAGGTGGGGGGAAGGGCTGGGAACTGTACAAGATGGAGGGTTCCAGCTTACCAGCATACAGCAACATGCTTCATCCATTCATGCCTGTTGAAGCAACTAGGTCAATTATTAACATCACCGCACGACACAGCTGCGCACCAATAATTTCCTCGTCCGTCTCACCCTGAATCACTTCTTTCTGCTTGTGTTTTTTTTTTTTTTCTTGTTCGTTCTAATCTGTTTGCAGTTTAAGGTCAGACCAGAAATAGCTTTCATATCTGTGTAGTCAAAAGATTATTTGTTCCCAGCATTTGCAGTAATGTTTCTGCATGCATTTTACACATATTTTTAAATTTATTTATCTTTTAAATGTGATTTTATAGGGAAGCATTGTTTGTCCTTTTAATAGATGGGCTTAGTTATTAAGGCTGTGCAAATAGCAATGATCAGAACAGGTGGCAAGAAGTGATAGCAAGCAATCAGATTTTAGTTTTGACAAATCAATAAATCTGACTTATGACTTTAGAGAGCCGCCATATGCACAAGCTGTCAGTCTCTCAACTGCTATAGGCTTAGCTTCTGCCCAGGGGCGGACTGACCATTTGGAAACTCGGGCACTGCTCGAGGGCCCAGGGTCAGTAGGGGGCCCCATGAGATGCCCCTGGTACCTTTTTCATAAGCTTTTTTGAGTTTGGGCAAGGACACAGGGGTGCCATGATCCCTTATTGCCCGGGGGCCCCATGAGTTGTCAGTCCGCCCCTGCTTCTGCCCCAAATAGGGGTGCTGTGGATGCACAAGAATGGGGCTGGTAGGAAGAAGTATGATAGTCCTGGCGCCAGATTTGCTTTCTTACCTGTCTGATTGCTGCAAACCAGCAAATTGGTTTCTAACTGGAGCACAGACACTACTTTTCAAACACTTAATGATGGCATCTGATTGAGTAAAGAAGATTTTAGCTTTAAAATTATTGTTCGCTTTTACCAAAAAACTACCTATGCGTAAGGGGTGTCTGTGAATAAAATCTTAATTAAATCCAAAACACTCTCCAAATAAACTATACCACTACAATACCCCACAACATCAACCAAAACACCTTTACCCCAAAAGATGTGCAAAAATTAAGAAACAGAAGATGCTATAACATAAATCCTCAAAGACCAAAAAATTGTGTAGTCCAAACCCTATGGGGTTTATTTACTAAAGCTGGAGAGTCCAAAATCAGACTCCCTTCTGCATAGAAACCAATCAGCTTCCAGGTTTCATTGCCAAAGCTTCATTGAACAAGCTGAGGTTAGAAGCTGATTGGTTTCTATGCAGAAGGGAGTCTGATTTTGGACTCTCCAGCTTTTGTAAATAAACCCCTATAAGTCCAAAAATAAAAAAAACAGTCAATCAAATTCTTTTTAAATAATGTCGTGTTTAAAGAAATCCTTCCGAAACTTGCTTCAGTAATAAACCTCAAAAAAAAAAATATTGACATAGTGCATTATCTTTTTTTTATAATCAAGTAAATTATAGTGACCTCATTCAGGTGAATATCAAAATCACATTAATACCCAATAAATGTGTATATAGTGAAAAACCACTGTGAAGCAAGCAAAAAAATCACTGTGAATGTGAATCACTCTTCAGTGCTCTTATTCAAAAATAACACTGTGACACTTCTACGTGCAGTAAGGAATGCATACCCTTACCAACATTCCAAAAACAAAACGCTTTGTAATCCTTCCAAAAGATAGGTGGGAAACAGTCCTCCTAGAGATCTCTACCCAAATTGTATTGCCTTCATACGGTCATCAGAATCCAAAAAGTCTTGAGACTCCATATATCACCATCCAGCATGTTCCACATATATACAGATAAATAAGGGACAATAGTGTAATACCGCCAACAACAATCCAAAAGTTACTTTTAATTAGAATGCTCACATTTCACAAACTTGAAAACCGCTTAAAAGTATCCATTTGTAGTCTTGCTGTCAACCAGGGGGAATTAGATGATCTTTCCCACATCCAAGATGGCCGCCGGTCAACTTCCAGTTATCGTGTGCGCGTTGACGTGAATAAAATCTAACTCTGCAGGTTTGACCAAAGTTGAATAATGCCCTTGCTATAGGTGTAGGCTTTTTACATACCTTCTGAAGCCTGATTGAAAGACCCCCAGAGATGGCATCATTCCATCTGGTCTTGTTGCTAGTACATTTCTAAGATACTCACTGCAGTTATCATTCTTCCCCACCATCAGAGGAGCAAACTCTTAAAAGCAGAGCTTGGAGATAGCTAATCCGTGAAAAGAGAGTGCATGTGAGGGGGTTTGAATCCAAGAAAGAGCTTGCTGCTGTAATGGTGGAGGTAAATGGTAACAGCTGGAAGTGTCTTAGCAACATTCTAGCAACAAGGCAGGATGGGATGATGCTGGGTTTTGGGAGGTAAGCAAAATGGCCTACACCTATAGCAAGGGCATTCTACAACTTTGGTCAAAGCTGCGCAGTTCGTTTTTATCTACACATTTATTAAAACGTCTATAAATATATTTTGTTTAATGCAAACAGTGCAAGTACCTGCACCTGAAGAGCATATAAGAACAACAAGGAATCTTGTATTTCAACATCAACTCAATAGAGAACTGATGCTTTGGCTTTGCATGGTTGACAAATTGAGTGGCATGTTGACTAGCAAAGTCTCTAGTGCAGTGGTCTCCAAACTGCGATTCTGGGGCTGGATGTGGCCCTATGCTTTCCTCAATCTGGCCCTTGAGGCATAATTCCTGCCACTGACACCAACAATGGGGCACTATTCCTCCTCCCCACTGACACCAACAATGGGGCACTATTTCTCCCACTGGTACCAACTATTTCTCCCCCTCATAACAAAGATCAGGGATCAGGCATAGCTTACTCCCACTGGGCACAGTTGGCTTCCATAAAGTCTGAAGGACAGTAAACTGGTCCTTTATTTGGAACGTTTGGAGACCCCTGTCTCCAGAGGTCTTATTTGTAGCTGTGGCCATTAACAAGCTAAAGAACGGTGTCACACTCGAATGAAGGTGTCTTCACTGTGGAGAATAACTGTTTGCAAATCCAGATGCAAGAGACAAACCCATTTAGTGTTGTGGGAAGGGCAGAGACGCATGCTTATGCTGGGGAATCTCACGGTTTCAGTCTTTGAGAGGTATACAGTGAATCTGACCCACTGGTTTCCACTAAACATTGATGTGGCTGTTTTGGAAAGAGCAAACCTTTCATGTTTTTATCGTTGTTATTGAGAGCCCAGAGTACTTTTTTTTTATTATTGATATAGCTGTTCTTTTGTGCTCATACACTCCCTTTCCCGCTTGCCCTCTAGAGCACTTTTTATTTGAACACCCAAAACCTGCTTCCTCTGCAGGTGAAAAATGTATCCAAGTAAGTCAGTGTTCTTGTGATTATTAAAACATGACCTGCAGTTTTTTCCCACACTAATATTGTTAAGAGCATGAGATTTTTGAGCTGTGTGAGCCTGGTACAAGTAAAAAATTACTAATTTACCGACAGAGAAGAGCACATTTACTAATGAACTGAATTTTCACTTTTCACACTGAATGACATGAAATTGTAAAATTTGTAATGGTGTGTGAGCAAAACATTTTTTTTTTTTTTTTCTATTTTGACTTGCACTTGATTGACTACTCTTTGCAAAGAGAAAATCCACTTTACTACAATTTCCAGAACTGTATTGCTATTATACAAGGAGCTGTACCAAAAGCAATGGAAAAGTGGACATTCATTTTTTTTTTTTTTTTTTTTTTTTTTTTTATATTAACTTGCGTTAGTTGTTCAGCTTTCACACTCTTCCTCTATAGCAGGGGTGTCAAACTCCATTTCATCGTGGGCCGCATCAGTGTTATGGTTGCCCTCATAGGGCCAGTTGTATCTGTAAGACTGGATGCCAGAGCACCCCTCGCCTCTTAAATTGGATGCCAAGAGTCCCCCACACTCCCTGACATCAAAGGGTACTCCCCTTAACTTGTATTGCTGCTGGGAAGAAGCTGGAGGGGTGGGGCTGGGAAGCAGAAAGTGCAGGGTCTGGAGGAGGACCAGAGGACGGTTGGAGTCAGATGCCAGAGTCTGCTGAATTCTAAAACCAGGGGAGGTGGAAACTAAGGGGTGCTGCGGCTGCACAGAGAGGTGCAGGATCTGTAGTTCGAGTTTTGTTGTCCTCACTGCTGCTGACTGTTGAGACTGTGAGAGTGGTGATGAGGGGGATACCACAGCTACAGGAGAGGTGCGGTGGCCACATGAAGCAGTCCTTTGGGCCAGATTTGGCCCACGGGCATTGTATTTTTACATGTGTGCTCTATAGTAACTCTTCCTTTTCATTGCAGGTAAATTATAGATCCCAGGCAGAAGACACATGCCATCATTGAGTTCTTGATGAAAGAGGGGTGCAGGCTAGCTGATATTCATAGAAAGAAAGCTATGGAATGTTTATGGAGAGGACACCATTGACAGGAGTCTCCAATGACAAGACTCCTTTTCAATGGTGTCATCACCACACACGTTCTGTGGATATCGAACAGCCTGCACCACTCCTGCAGGACTACAAGCCTGCACCCCCCTTTCATCAAGAGCTCAATGATGGAATGTTGGTTCTGCTTGGAATCCATTATTTATCTGCAGTGAAAAAAAGAAGAAATTCTATAGAGGAATAGTTACTCTACCAACATGTAAAAGTTGAACGACCTATGTGAGTTAATAAAGTTTTATACCTGCTTTCCATTACTTTTGGTAGTCCTTGTAGAACCAATTAGAAAGGTCCTACAATTTTATTTGTTCTGGAAATATAAACAATAGAATATGAGTGGTTATTGTAGTGTTAGTTCACTAAAGCATAGCTCATGCAGTGTTTTCATCGTATATCACTGCCTGCACTGTTATGCAGGCCATAGACGGGGAGAAAATCGGCCGTTTTTTTTTTTTGAAAAACGAAAAATCGGTCATTCAATCAGCCGACATTACCACTATTGGTAAAAAAAAAAGGTCGGCTGATTTTCATCCCATCTACGGCCAGCAATTATATAGAATATATACAGAAGAAGAAGAAATAGAATATGAAGAGGAAGAAGAAATAGAATATGAAGAGGAAGAAGAAATAGAATATGAAGAGGAAGAAGAAATAGAATATGAAGAGGAAGAAGAAATAGAATATGAAGAAGAGGAAGAAATAGAATATGCAGAAGAGGAAGAAATAGAATATGCAGAAGAAGTAGAAATAGAATATGAAGAGGAAGAAATAGAATACGAATAAAAAGAAGAAGAAAAGGTTGCAAAATTGCATCTATTTGTATCCATTTTGGAGACAGATATTTTTATTCGGATACAAATAGATACAACGTTGCTATACTTTTAAATGTCAAATATAATATCGGACTGAAATTCTTTTTTTTTTTTTCTCCTTCTTCATATTCTATTTCTTCTTTTTCTTCTTCTTCTTCTTCATATTCTGTTTCTTCTTTTCATTCATATTCTATTTTTTTTTCCTTTTCTTCTTTTCCTTCTTCTTTCATGTCACTGCTCATGTGCATTTTTAAATACCGGAAAAAGATCGGCAAATTTGTCCATCATTGCCACGAAAATCGGCAGAACGACAAATTTGGCCGATTATTTTCCAGCAGGACCGATAATCTAAAAGGTCAAAAATCACGAAAAATGGCCGACCGATTACCGCACTAACGATCCGAAAATCAGCCGTTTTTTTTTTTTTTTTTTCCGGTCGTTTTTCATCTGATCCATGACCCGCATTAGTCTTCGTTTTTGTTATCCACCAAGAATGTCTGATACCTGGTCCCCCTTTGCACTCTGTTTCTACCTACTGAACCCCCAAAGTTACTTCAGGATACAGTACTGATACAGACCTCAACAGAGGACCTGGCATACGACACACCAAAAAGTGTTGAGTGCTGACTAGTCTTTGGCAGGGGTAGAGAGCAAAAATTGTTCATGTTAACAATTCTAAAATGTTGTTTTTTTTGTTTTTTTTTAAATGAAATGCCGTATATATATATATATACATTTCATACATAATGTAATCACTTTTTGATTGTATGGCAGCTGGCAAGGCAAATGAAGGGGACAATGGTGTACTTGGTGGTGTACCTTACAGCACTCGGTATATATTTCATATACAGTCTAATTTTTTTTCACGATCCTTTCCAGTTTGTTTAAACTTCGCTCCTGTTGCGCAGGTTACTCTGCAGCGGTGGCACATTATTCTCAACCTCTTCTTGTTTAATAATAATAACTGTGATTGCTGTTCTTTACAAAGGGCCCATAGTGTTATAATTGCTATGAACTGTGAATTCAGATTTAATGCACTATAGGGTAAAATTAAAAGGAAATTGAATCTTTCCACCGCAAGGCAGACTGTTGTTGCACTAATATCATTTTATTTTCTAGAACAGAAGAATTCTAGATTACATATAGCTTTCCACAACAATAAGTGTTACAACTGTTTTCTTCTGTAAAATGCATAGATTTCTGCTGCAGACTTTTTTTTGTCTGAAAATGCTAGTTGGCTGACACTTGCGCTAATGCAGTGGATATAAAGCACACACTTTCTCCGTCCTTCCCCTCTTCATCCTTACACCCTCAGTGACACAATCGTCTCTATGGGCTTTCATGGCTCTCATAAAGAGGTCCTGACTATGTCCACTCTTTCTTCCCAGCCTCTGCCATTCATAGAAGCCATATTACAGCTCCTATGAATGAAATACGATATAAGAATGGAGGATGGGCAGTTGATTGAAAGGTACACCCACCCTCTCTATTCATGGTATTCCAACCATTGAAGCTGTAGTATGGCTTCTATGAATGGTGGAACTGAGCGAAAAGGGCAGGAATCATCGATAAGCAACTCTGAGAGCCCATTGGTGGTATTGACCCCTGCCACACTGGAGGATTATGGAGTGGGGGAGGACAGGAAAGAGGTTATGATTTTCAGAAGAGGAATCAGCCCAAGGGACATATACTACTAAGTTTTGTCCCTTTTGCTGATTTTTCTGTTTGACTTTGGCCACAAGGTGACTCTCTTTGGAAAGTATGGGGATGACCATTCCTGGGTGTACTTTTGAAAATGATAGTTGCCTAGCTGTATCTGGTTCAAATACATTTAAGTCCCAGAAATTTACAAAAGAACGCTGCAAGTGATTGGTAGAATACCAATCTTTATATCTCTTCCAGGTCAGAGAATTAGACTGTATTGAAGTCAAAGCATCAGAATCACAGACAGGGGACTCTTAATAAATAGGTTCAGCAATGGTGGACTCCATAATTTTAGAATGTATTGAAAACTCCACAATATTGACAGTAGAGTTCAAGATGAGGTAATTCTTATCAGAATAACATGGGACTAAACTTCCAATATTTAACTTGCAGACTGCAACTTCCCTCTTTTTCCCCTCATTTTTCATCAGGGGTAGCACATCAGGGAGTGTTAGTTTCCAAAACATATTGGCTGTTTCATCCCCCAAAACTCTGATATGAGGAAAATGAATTGGTCATCTTGGTTTCTGTTACCATTGGTGTGGGTTTCTCAATACATTTTTAACTCATGGACTTTATTTACGGTGCCAGATTTGAAATAGCCTGACCTTGAAAAGCAGTCCAGCCAGAGCCAGTAAGTGCTGTAATTTGGATATGACTAACCTTGGTGATACTGGATAGTGAAATAGTTCCTCATGTCCTCACTTTTACACAATCTTCCATGACCGAGTTCCATTAACATGGTACCATAACAGGTATGCAGATCGGGCATTCTGACTTGATTTGCTGCATGTGATTTTGGTGTCATTGAGTCAAAGTCATGCCTCTCCTATGAATACAGCCCTTTTTTTAAAGCAATTTATAAACTGAGTATATTGTGCCAATGGGGAGTGAGCATGTTGCTCCACAACTTTCAAAATGTTCACTGCACAGGTGTGAAATATGAAATAATTTTGTATTCTTATCTAAAGATCAATTATGCTAGAGTTATAGCCAGTAAAACCTGGTGTTGGATAAAACTGAGATTTTAAGCTGGTGGCTGCTGGTTCTATCCCTTTCTAGCTGCTAATAACTCTTTTTGGGATCTTCGTGGCTAGTTGTGTGCCTGGAGTTCCCAACTCCACCCACTGCCTGCTTTAGAAGCTGAGCAAATGACTGAATTCTAAAACAAGTTCAGGGAAAGCAAAGTTGCCAGTAAAAAAAACTAGACTAGACATGAGCTGTACCAACAAAGCTGCAGCAGATTATTTGCCAAGTACTTATATGTGGGGAGCAAGGCCATAGAATCACCTATGTTCACAGTGTGTATGTGCTATTCTTGGCTTAATTGCTGTCATGCACATTTTATGCCATGGTTGACTTAACATACAAATGGTCATATAAATAGTGCTTATGCAGCTTTTTATTTTGCCTTGCTTGCATAATATTCACAAACATCTCTAAACCATGGTTCACTTGGTGTGCAAATTGCACAGTTTAAACACAAAGACAAATAGCAAAAAAAAAATAAAAAATTTGGTTTATTACTGTAGGCTTTGTTCTTTCTCTTGACAGCAAGTCAAAACGTACTTTACACTTTTCTGTACCAACCATAGCACAGCGAAGGAAATAAAGTGGTGCTTAGCAGAAAAGAGTGAAACTTCCTATCTAAAGGACTACAGCACCTTAGGGCGCATTCATAAAACAGCACTTGTTATCGCGTATATATATATATATATATATATATATATAAAACTCATGCAGGTGTATGGTTTACCGCGCACTACATTACAATGCTTTTTAAATTTGGGTTTTTTTTTCTTTTGCAAATTTGACTTCTTGTTATTTATTCCAGGTACTTATATAGCGCTGTCAATTTATGCAGCGATATATATATATATATATATATATATATATATATATATATATATGGTACATTCACATCAGTCCCTAACCCGCAAGGGTGTACAATCGAAGGTCCCTAACTCACATTCATACATACTAGGGACAATTTAGACAGGATCCAATTGACCTATCTGCATGTCTTTGGAGTATGGAAGGAAACCGGAGTACCCGGAGGAAACCCGCACAGGGAGAACATGCAAACTCCAGGCAGGTGGTGCTGTGGTTGGGATTTGAACCAATGACCCTAGTGCTGCCAGGCGGAATTGCTACCCACTAAGCCACTGTGCCGCCCCACTGCACTGCATTGTGATGTAATACAGCTTCTCTGTTCAAGCTGCTCTTTGCAAAAATTCAACATATCAGCTTTTTTTGTTTTTTTTCAGTTTTTTTTTCAGCACACCCCATAGCAGTGCATTGGTGTGAACTTAAGTCATAGGACCTGCAGGAAATTGCTGTGTTCTTGCATTGGGATGGTGTTGGGCAACACTGGCCAATGCTGGTGGATTAAACAAGCCCTCAATGAAAGTTGACCTTGGGAGGTCCATTACAGACCATTGGCCTTAATGAGGCTGGTTTAAACAAGCCCTCAATGAAAGTTGACCTTGGGAGCTTCATTACAGACCATTGGCCTTAATGAGGCTGGTTTAAACAAGCCCTCAATGAAAGTTGACCTTGGGACCTTCATTACAGACCATTGGCCTTAATGAGGCTGGTTTAAACAAGCCCTCCATTAAAGTTGACCGTGGGAGGTCCATTACAGACCATTGGCCTTAATGTGGCTGGTTTAAACAAGCCCACAATGAAAGTTGACCTTGGGAGGTCCATTACAGACCATTGGCCTTAATGTGGCTGGTTTAAACAAGCCCTCCATGAAAGTTGACCTTGGGAGGTTGATTACAGACCATTGGCTTTAATGAGGCTGGATTAAACAAGCCCTCAATGAAAGTTGACCTTGGGAGGTTCATTACAGACCATTGACGTTAATGATTCTGGTGGTGAATTTGCCATGATTTAGACTGGTGAATCCCTCCTCACCATATTTATGCATAACAGTACGCATTGCAATACATTTAGCACCCACATAATGTAGATGTCCAAAAGAGTTTCATAGTATGCACCACAATAGGCCAGTGTGTACATCCTTTGTAAGCGTTGTTGCCATATGGGTGGAGGTGTAACAAAATCATTCTTGGTGAGCAAAAATGGAAGCTAAATGAGGAATCCTACAGTTATGATGAAGCACAAGCTAACATGTTTTGTGTTTTTACTCATAGCATGGATCAGTGGTTACATGTTTTATATGGTCTATGGGTCACAACCTTCTGAACTTGCAGTATCATGGGAGTGTGGTGAAATGTTTTTCTTCTCCTACACTTAGCTTGTGGTTATCTGTTTGTTGATTTGGAGTCACCCTGCTGTGTCTGTAAGTCTTGTTTCCATTAAATTCTAAAAATGTTAAACTTTCTCTGTTAATCGGCCAAATAAAAGCCAAAGTTCTTGAACAATCTTTGGTGTTTAATCATAAAGTCGTACTGTGTGACTGATTGGCTTGTTTGAATGTTATCTTGAATGAGCGTAACATCCAGTACCAACTCTAAGCCAAACCTTTTTGGCTATTAATTTTTGACTGTGTGATGTTAGTGGGGTTCTTTATGCGTACAGTGTGTTTGCAACATTTTGTCTGGGTCAAGTGTGTGTATGGCCTTCATGAGTGCATGTCTTCAGTATATATTATGTATATGCCAAAAATGTCCCCATAAAACTGCATGTTTTTCATGTCCGCATCTTTATTTTCATTCCTTCATTTGCATGTAGAATGAATTGGCCTTCAGAATTTTACCCCGGCCCTATCACACTGCATGTTTCCCACTTGACTTGTTCCATGTTGGTTTGTGCATGTTTTTTAGAGTTTAGATCTATCTATTCTGACACACTGATGTGGGGCTGGGTGGGGCAGATGGACTGTTTTGTACTCAGGCAGGCTACAGTATTGCTATGTTTCTCTCGTACCCAGAACACGCAATGCAGACGCAGGCAAACGCAGGAGCCATCGCCGGGGGGGTAATCGGGGTGATTCTGGTCCTGCTCCTTCTGGCCGCCATCGTCTTCATCGTCATCAAGAGAAAGGGACTGCATGGCAAGCAAGATCGGGGAACCTACAACCCAAAGACCCGTGTATTTGGCACTGGAAAGCCTTCTCAGGAATTCACCTATCAAGATGACGGTGAGTTGGATAAACCTCTCAAAGGCCCTGGACCAATGAGGGACAGTGGGCTAAGTCCCTCCTTGGAGGAGGATGAAGATGAAGAGGAAAGGATGAAGTACAAAGTTCTAGAAGATGATGAAGAGGACGAGCGATTTAACGAGGTGGGACCCATGCTGCAACTTAGACCTCACCCACAAATTGACTCTTATCTGGACGACGACATGGAGTCCCAGACTGATGGCTCTATCATCTCCAGGACTGCAGTGTATGTGTGACACTCCTCCAAGAGGTGTCCATATATTTGTATCCTCCAGCACCTGGACTTCAGAGTGTTTCTTATTTGTTCCAGTTATGGACTGAAGAGTGTGTATCTTTTAACTATCCATGTTTCACCACTCATTTGGACTTATCTAGCCTCAATGACATCATGAGCCATCCCGACTGCAATGTACATGTAAGACCATTTCCCCTTGTATAACTCAACTTTTCAATCAGGTATGTGCAACCCAACTTTATAAGAACAGGACATTGTGTAAAGAATCTCCTGTACTTGTCCATGCAGGTCCCCTTACAAATGCTCCAAGGGACTGTGGTTCCATCATTCCATTTTCCTGCCCACCAAAAGTGGATGTGTCCTACTCTTGCTCCCATGGAATACTATGGACTCTTAAGAAAATGGACTGTTCCTTTATATAGACCTTGCCTATATCACTGTGCTTCTTGGTGACCCCTCATTATTTTAGGGGGCTGGGAAAGGTGCAGTAAGAGCCACGCTGATTTTTATAACTTTCTGTGCCAGGGGCAAAATGCCATTTGCAGTTTTTACAATATGTAGTGGAGATTTCAAAGATGGGGTTTGCACTAATAAAAAGAAGGACTGATCAAGGGTTAATATGAAGGAAATTTTACCTTGGGTTAATAGAGGGAGGGTTGGGGGTTGCTTTGATTTTATGCTATTATTTTTTTGTATTTCTGAAAAAAAACCTAAAGATTGAGAAAATTTTTAATAAACATCAAAAAAGATGCCCTGTTTATCAGAAGTTGTCTATGGATTTCATTTTTTTATGTGGAATTTAAGCTGTGAAAAGTATTAAGCCTGGGTTCACACATCTGTGGTGCGGCATATCGCATGTGATTCGCACAGGAACTGCACCGCATTCCTGTACAAATCACATGCAAATTGTGCGCGGTGCGATTTGAGCCATACATTTTGTATGGCTCAAATCACACCACATCCACACCAAAAAGGTGCAGGACCCTTTTATTGGTCTGCACTAGAATCTGATTGCAAGGGTATTCACACCCATGCGATCCAATTCTCCACATCGCACCACGTTTTGCGAACCGATTTCGAGGGGTTGTTAACTTAAAATACACACCTGCAGCGGTTCGCATGAGCGGGGTGCAATTGTGATGCGGTGCAGAATTCGCACAGAAACGGGTGCAAATTCTGCACCACATCAGTGTGAATCCAGGCTTAAACTGAACTCCAAGCAGATACAGAAACATAATTAAAATTTTTACATACAGCTGTAACAGGGATGCTCAACCTTTTGAACAGCGAGGGCCACTGAAGTGATTTGGTAACCGGTCATGGGCCACAATAAATGGTTCAAAATTAAGAATGTGTTATTTTAAATAGCATAAGGAACATTTTTCCTTCTGCTGAATGCCGGCAGGAGGGAAAAGAGGAGAAGTTGGCAGTTGTAGAAGAAAAACAGAGAAAATAAGTTCCTGTATATGCCTCCCCTCCTATCCAAGTGTAAAACAGAACATGACAGGGAGGCCGCACGGACCCCCTGCAGCAAAGGGAGGCCGCACGGACCCCCTGCAGCAAAGGGAGGCCGCACGGACCCCCTGCAGCAAAGGGAGGCCGCACGGACCCCCTGCAGCAAAGGGAGGCCGCACGGACCCCCTGCAGCAAGGGGAGGCCGCACGGACCCCCTGCAGCAAAGGGCGGGGTCGCCATTGCAACCCCTGGTGCTACACCAGGCGTTGAGGGGGTGTAGTAGAAAACACCCACCCCCAAACCACAAATTTTAAATGAGCCCTTATTTTCCTGAGCCACTTATAAGGCTGCTTTTACACTGATGTGCTGAAGTTTTCCACACCACATATGCAGCACAATGCACCTACAGCTTTCCTGCGGGTTAGTTGCACTCTGCCTCAGACTTGTATTGGTGCATTTTCTGAAAACGCACAGAAACTCCTGCATTAGGGTTGAGGGCTACATCATAGGGTTCCAGGGGCCACAGGTTAAGCCTCTCTGAGCTATAAAAAGTAACAAAATCTTTATATTGGCTTCCTGTCATCCCTGTGCAACAGCATTCAGAATAGTAGGTTTGGTGACTAGTGAGTTGCTGCAGGAGGAGAGGTGACACCATTGTATACCCTAACTCTACCAAAGAAAGTGTCAGTCACCCTCCTTGCCATTCTGTCCAGCAGATGTATATGAATCACAAAAGTGGGCGCATAGAATTAAACCCATTGGCAGATAGGAGAGATTGATGAGTATTTCATCCGCGTATTTAGTCTTTTTTTTTTCCTTGAAGTTCAGCTTTTTTTAGATTGCATTGGTCGCAGCTACAAAACCTTTAACTCTGAGACTTGAGATTGTTTTATATCCATCTTTGAATGTGTTACTTCCCATCTTAAAATGTTACTAGCTTTGTCTATTTTAAATGTATGTTTGGTTTTTATTTTAATTTTCTATGATTTAAACATCACAGCACTGATGGTTCTGAGCTTTGCTGGAACATACAATACAACCCAGTGATGTTCTTCGGACCTATCCTGATGGTTTGTCCACCACTACCTAAATGCACCAGTATACCATCTAAATGAATGGTCTGGTCATGTAGCCCGTGACTTCTGTATAAACCTGGGGATGAACAGCGATATTTTATTTTTTGGCATCTGTGTCTTAGGCTAGTGTTCTGATACTGGGGACATTGGCACATGGTGAAAGAGATCTACTGAACTTCTATCTAGGTTTATACATGTGACATGGCATTGGCACAGTCACATGGCCAAATGGCTTATAATGTGGCAGGAAAGCCATTTCAAACGCTTTCCCTATATAAAGTGGGGATGTAGCATATTACACAAAGAGAGGAAAGGGCAAGGCTTATTGGGATTCGTAACTAAAAATGTTGGCCAATGTTAAATTTGCTGTGAGTCTAGCATTGTAGGATCTTGTACATTTTGTATATACAGTATGTGTCTGCATTGGCGTGCCTAGCATCATACTTGAGGCAGTATAAGAAAATCCATATACACAGCTGGTAGTAGAATGAAGCCTTGTGAACAGATGGAGGGGGTACATACTCTGTCCTCACAGTATGTAGCCACAAACCCCGTCGCCTTCAGTATAATGATGGAGAATAGGGTAAAAACACAAGAATAAATAGTAAAAACTACACTCCTGAACAATTATTAGGCAAGTGAGGTTTTTTTTACCAAATCATCATTTGTATGCATATTGCCCAACTCCAAGCTGTATAATGTTGAATGCTTATTGGGTTTAAGCATACCAGGTGATGTGTATTTGTGTAATGAGGGAGAGTGTGGCCTAAGCAAATCGACACCCTATATCATCAAGGTGTGCATAATTATCAGGCAGCTTCTTTCATAAGGCAAAATGGGGCAAAATAAGAGATTTAACGGACTCTGAAAAGGCCAACATTGTAAAAAGTCTTTCAGAGGGATGCAGCACTCTTGAAATTGTTAATATTTTGGGGCGTGATCACAGAACCATCAAACGTTTTGTTGAAAATTGGTCTACAGAGTCACAAGAAACATGCTGAAAAAAAAAGATACATTAACTGCCAAAGATTTGAGAAGAATCAAACTTGAAGCTACCAGGAACCCATTATCCTCCAGTGCTGCCATATTCCAGAAATGCAACCTACCTAGAGTGCCCAGAAGTACTCAGTGCTCAGAGACATGACCAAGGTAAAGATGGCTGAAACCCGACCACCACTGAACAAGACATAATTAGAAATGTCAAGACTGGGCCAAAAAAATGCATGACCAAGGTAAAGATGGCTGAAACCCAACCACCACTGAACAAGACATAATTTGAAATGTCAAGACTGGGCCAAAAAAATATCTGAAGACAGATTTTTCAAAGGTTTTATGGACTTATGAAATGAGAGTGACTCTTGACGGACCACATAGATGGGCCAGTAATTATTACGGTTATACCAGCCCATATCAGAAACCCACCTACACCTTGCTGGCATCTGAGTTGAAGTGAAGCTCTGTGCCCGTTACTGATCCAGCGACTGGCCCATCCATCTAGTCCGTCGAGAGCCACTCTCATCTCATCAGTCCGTAAAACCTTTGAACAATCTGTCTTCAGATATTTCTTGGCCCAGTCTTGATGTTTCATCTTCAGTGCGTGCCTTAGTCAGTGGTGGTCGGGTTTCAGCCTTCCTTACCTTAGCCATGTCTCTGAGCACTGAACACCTCGTACTTCTGGGCACTCCAGGTAGGTTGCAGTTCTGGAATATGATAGCACTGGAGGATAATGGGTTCCTGGGAGCTTCAAGTTTGATTCTTCTCAAATCTTTGGCAGTTGATTTACGTCTTTTTTTTTTTTTTTTTTTTCCCCCTAACATGTTTCTTGTTGAATATTTGCAACAAAGCGTCTGATGGTTCTGTGATCACTCCACAATCTCTTAGCAATTTCAAGAGACTGCCTACCTCTAAAAGACTTTTTACAATTTTTGACTTTTCAGAGTCAGTTACATTTCTTTTTTGGCCCATTTTTTGCTGGAGGAAAAGAAGCTACCTAATAATTATGCACAACTTGATATAGGGTGTTGATCTACTTAGGCCACACCCTCCCTCATTACACAAATAGACATCACCTGATATGCTTAAATCCAATAAGCATTCAAGTTTATACAGCTTGGAGTTGGACAACATGCATACAAATGATGATTTGGTCAAAAAAACTCACTTGCCTAATAATTTGTGCATATAGTGTGTATTTGTATCTCTTAAAGTCAGGGGCTGACTGACAACTCATGGGGCCCCCGGGCAATAGGGGATCATGGGGCTTCGCCCACACCCAAAAAAGCCTATGAAAAAGCCAATAAAAGGTACCAGGGGCATCTCATGGTGACCCCAGGCCCTCGGGCAGTGCCTGAGTGCTTGAATGGTCAGTCCGCCCCTGCTTAAAGTATATGTAAACTCTCACCTGGTAAAAGAACCCATACAGTTTCAAATAGAAATGAAAGGCAAAACATTTGTGTATAGATATAAAGAAAACATTATAAATTCCTTTCCCCTTTATTTTATAAGTGATCACTTTCCCTCTGTTCTCAGCTGCACAGAGAGGTGGGGGAACAGAAACCACAGCACACTCCTCTTCCCAGTGAATGGCTGTACAGGAGGGAAGGGTTAGGACAAGTATAGAGTATTGGAGGAGAGCAAGTTGAGTTCCCAGCACAGCTAGAGAACTGACCATGCCTAGTGTGGCCAGTTTTTGATAGGGAAGTAGACTTGCAAGAACACCAGGGATTTCACACAATGAAAGCAATACAAAGAGAATACTAGACTTTTTCATACAAGTACATGGTACAGCAGGCACAGATCAGGAATCTGAAATGTTGGGTTACACAGGGCTTTTTTTCCCCCAGAGAATAGGTGCAGGTACTCCTCCCTTCTGAGTCACCCCTTGCAACTGCCCCCCACCCACCTCCAAGTACCATTCTTTGGTTTCACCCCCTACCCACCTCAGAGTTTCTCCCCTTTTAGAGAATACAGAACCAAATATAATTTTCTGGTGCTAAGCAATTTGTGTGAATTTGTTAATAATAAGAAAAGCAGTAAAATAGATCATCTGCAGCCAGCAACAATAAACCCCCCAGCAACAATAGATCCCACGTACAGCAATAATAAACCTCCTGACAACAAATCCCCCTTCCCCGAGCAAATATAGGTCCCACTGCCAAAATCAATAGACCCCCAAGCAACAATTGATCTCCCAGTAACAATAGACCCGCATCAGCAGCAGTAGATCCATCCCAGCAGCCACTATCAATAAACCCTCTATCAACAATAGGCAGCCTCCCAGTATCCCTCCCAGCAACACCTGACACCCTCAGCAGCAATAGACCTTCCAGCACCCTTACCTACATTCAGTACTGGAGTGCGTTCCTCCTGAAAAAATGCCCTGCGTTTACATATTTAAAGACCCTGACAGCTATGTTGTGAAATGGCAATTTAACACAAAAGTAGTTTGATAATTGACTTTAATATGTCTTCTAGACAGCTCCATGCAGGCTGAATTTGGCACATGGCTTCTGAAGTGAGGCTTTTTGCACATGGAGGTCACTGAAGCAATTGGTGCCCATTGCAGCATAGTGCCAATCTGCTCAGTTCAGATGAGGTATATGGGGGTCACCCTGCGTATACTTTGGACTTCATAGTGCCAATCTGCTCAGTTCAGATGAGGTATATGGGGGTCACCCTGCGTATACTTTGGACTTCATAGTGCCAATCTGCTCAGTTCAGATGAGGTATATGGGGGTCACCCTGCGTATACTTTGGACTTCATAGTGCCAATCTGCTCAGTTCAGATGAGGTATATGGGGGTCACCCTGCGTATACTTTGGACTTCATAGTGCCAATCTGCTCAGTTCAGATGAGGTATTTGGGGGTCACCCTGCATATACTTTGGACTTCAAGATCCATCTCTGAACACTCGCCGTAACATTTTAAGGGTTAAAAAAAGTATGGATTGTGCTAGTAATAATCAGGTGTATGTGTTTTCTGATATGTGCTGAAGAAGCTGTGTGTACTGTAGTGCCACCAGTTGAGGGGCAGTCAGTGGACATATTCTGGGCCGCGGATAAGGGGGTACCACCAGTCTTCCTGTAAGGGGCCCAGGCCAGCAGGGGGGCCCAGGCAGCTGGGTGAATCAGATGTGGACAGGGAAGGTGGTCAGCATGGCAGCGGATCAGTTACTGTAACCGATCCTCTATATGGCTCTCTGTGCAGCAGCTGAAAGCTGGCTCCTTCTCCCCTCCCTCCAACTGTCTTTCAGCTGCTGCAGAAAGAGCCATAGAAGGGATCGGTTCCAGTAATTGCCCCCCCAACAGTCTCCCTGTGCTCCATACATTTCCCTATGGTGCCCAAGCCCCCCTGTGTGCCTCCCCATCCCCGTAGTGCTGCTGAGTTCCCTCCTCTGCTTCCCACCAGCAGCTGCAAGCACACAATAGGATCCTACAGTATGGAAAGTGGGGAAAAAGGGACCGGTAAATATGTCACATGTACCAGCCCCTTCCTTTCCTGAATGAACACAATGAGTGATCGGTACCAGGGGCGGACTGACCATTTGGAAACTCAGGCACTGCCCGAGGGCCCAGGGTCAGTAGGGGGCCCCATAAGATGACCCTGGTACCTTTTTCATAGGCTTTTTTGAGTTTGGGCAAGGACACAGGGGCCCCATGATCCCCTATTGCCGGGGGTCCCATGGGTTGTCAGTCCGCCCCTGATCGGTACCATTTACTCACTGTGTTCATTCATAACTGAAGCATAGTAAACTGTGTTTATTTGAAGGGCCCACTTGTCTTCTGGGACCTGTCACGTGTCCCAGAAGACTACGGGGAGGGAGGGTAGGAGGACAACTTCAACTTCCGATCTACTAGTGGGAGCGGCATAAGTGGGAGCGGGTATCTTCCAATTTCGGATACCCGCTCCCCAAAAGTGCCAATCCTTAATGGGGAGCGGGGGACCAGTCTTTAAAGCAGAACTTCCCCCTTTTGGGTGGACCTATGCTTTAAGAAATCACTTTGAATAACACTACTTACTTTGCTAGCCACCTTAAGTAAGGGCAGATGATTCATATAGCATTTACTTCCTAGAATTACTCTACCCTTAGCTTAGGCATGCAGGCAGGAGAATATGCTTGGATGTATTTTTTAATGAACGCATTGTACATACCTAAAATTGACCTGGCGTTTGCCTCTTGCAGCCCCTGTACAGAAGAGCTCATAGAACGGGAGGGAGAAACACCACTAGGAGCCAATTGAGTATACAGCAGTGCAAGTAGCATGCTGATAGGAGGGAATAGCAGACTGACAGAGATGAGCTCATCTCTGTCCAGTCACAGGGTTTGGAAAAGACCTGTAAGTGAAAGTAAAACTGCAGCAGAGATCCAGTCCCCTCTCTTGTGCTGTGTGGCAGAGCTGTGTAGAATACCAAGACTGGATTAATAGAGATACCAATACTTTGGCAGGTAAAACAGCCTACATATACAGTATGTATTTCATCTATGTATGTAGCTGTTTTCCTGGAGTTCAGCTTTAAACTATAACTAAATGCAAAACTTTTTTTTTTTAGTTTGACAATTTTTTTGAACCCGTCAATTTTTTTTTTTTTTGCGTTCTGTTCCCCCGTTAGTGAGATTCTCCCTCTCTATTTGTCCTGTTTACCATTATCATTGAAAGTGAATGCAAAAGAAAATACCACATTTTGGGTCGTCTCCAGAAAAGTGATAAGAGGGGAAATATTCCAATAGGGACACTAGTCTTGGTGACCGGGGGGTCCCCAAGGAACTCCCTTAACCAGTTCCCGACCCCTTCCACATACGGAAGGCACAGCCTACCTGGAAGAGCCGTACATGTACGTTATCCAGCTCTTCCGGGTAGGAGGCATATGCATGCCTGCAGCCCCTGCTGTGGTGGCATTCTCTACAGTGCATGTCAATTAGTGGGACCTGGCCAATGGTTTATGGCCGGAACCTGCTGATCAGCTGAGCTAATGGCAGACAAGAGTCCTGTGTTGGTAACAGACAGCGGCGATGTGCCATTTTTGTTTTTTCCTCAAACCGACACATTGCCTAATAGAAACAGCACACTGTACACACATTTAACCCTTTGATTGCCCCTCAATGTTAACCCCTTCCCAGCCAGTGACATTAGTACAGTGACAGAGTATATTATTAGCACTGATCACTGTATTCGTGTTACTGGAGATGTCAGTGTCATTCAGCCATTTCCTGCCCAGGGTCAATTAGTGTCAGATTGTCTGCCACACTATCACAGACCCACTATAAGTCACTGATGGCCACCATTACTAGTATAAAAAAAATACATAAAATTTCCAGTATATACTATCATTTGTAGACGCTATAATGTTTACGCAAACCAATTAATATACACTTATTAGAATTTTTTTCTCCGAAGACATGTAGCAGAATATATTTTGGCCTAAATTTATGAAGAAATTGTTGTTTTTGTTATTTTTAAATGGATATGTTTTATAGCAGAAAGTAAAAAAAAACAAAAACTATTATTTAAAACATTTTCGGTCTTTTCGTTTTATATAATAAAAAATGGAAAAACCCAGTGGTGATCAAATACCATCACAAGAAAGCTCTATTTCTGTGGAAATAAAATTTGGGTACAGCCAGGGGTGGACTGACGATTTGGAAACTCGGGCACTGCCCGAGGGCCCGGGGTCAGTAG
The DNA here is from genome assembly GCF_062004578.1 of Staurois parvus. Classification (NCBI taxonomy): domain Eukaryota; kingdom Metazoa; phylum Chordata; class Amphibia; order Anura; family Ranidae; genus Staurois; species Staurois parvus. Next base: position 5,325,654 of record NW_028318623.1, on the reverse strand, counting down.
GGGGCCCCATGAGATGCCCCTGGTACTTTTTTCATAGGCTTTTTTGAGTTTGGGCAAGGACACAGGGGCCCCATGATCCTCTATTGCCCGGGGGTCCCATGAGTTGTCAGTCCGCCCCTGGGTACAGCACTGCATGACCATGCAATCACCAGTTAAAATATTGCAGTACTGGATAGCAAAAAATGGGGGGGGGGTTATAAAGGGGGTAAAGTGGTTCATTTGCAGGGATTTCCTCTCACTTCCTGTTTGGCTATGGAACAGAAAGTGAAGGTAAATCTCTGCAATGGGAAACAGATGGCGGGGAAAAAAAAATATATGACCGGGGTTATAACCCTCCCTTACTCTATCCAAAATGAAAAAAAAAAGTTCTACTTTAACCCTAGGTTCACATCTGTGCAGGTGGTGCCGCTGCGGATCCGCACAAAAATCCGTGCAGCCGCACCACCCGCACAGAGAAATGCGGACCCGCAGGCGGGTGCCATTAGTTCTAATGGCACATTACCCGCACTGGAAAACACAACTGTACTGGGAACCGAGGTTCCCGTGCGGGCTGCGTTTTCCAAAGAAGTGCAGAGACTTCTTCCCTGCGTGTCACGGGCACAGGAGTCCATTCAAATGAATGGGCTCTCGTGCCCATGCAAAACGCGGCCCGTACGGCCACATATATGTGAATCGGTGGTCAGGGGCAGCACAGACCATGTTCCTTTCTGAAATGTACAATAAAAGTCCCGTGTCCTGAAAAACTTTTTTTACTTGAACTTTTTTACGTTTTTTTTTTTTTTCTATTCGTATACTAATTTAAGTTTGAAGGACTTTTTCTCGAAATGTGCAGTTATTGACTATTTCTACCGCTATGCCAGAGGCTTAGAAAACATAATTATTTTAAGCTGTATGAAAACATCTTTATTAACATCCTCCAACGATGCTATTTATTTCAACCTAATTGTCTGTTATTTTTCTGTAAATGCTCCATAAATGCCAGAGGCATTTATTGTTCAATAGCTACCTTCTGTCTTCATTATAATTAATGAACAACATCTGCCACAAAGATTCAAAATGTAATGGTCATAACAGACTCTAATAGAGCCCTGATAGCAGTAATAAGTGCATTGTTTTTTTCGTATTTCTTAGAATACTTCTATCTAAAAATAATACTTTGGTTCTGTGAAGGAGCGAATAGAGAAGCCTAAAAAAGTTCCAACAAAAGTGTTGTCCGTATCGGAACAGGCAAGGGCAAGGATGTTACCAACAACTGAAAATGTCATTTAGGCTACGTTCACACTAGCCTTGTTAGCAAGCGGCAGACAGGCGTTTGGGAAGCGTTTTTACCATTTCCCAAAAGCCTGGGAAAATTCTGCACCTTGCAGCACATGGTGCCGTTCAAACGGGAGCATTAGCGTCGCATCACGGCAAAACGGATGCCTCTGGTCGAGTCAGGAGGAGTTGAAGCCTCCTATTCAAGTCTATGGTACCACTCCGCAAACGCCCGGCCGGCATTTGCGGTGCGGTTGCGACGTGGTTGCGGGGCGTTGTGGAGCATTTTTAATGCTTGGCAAGTGCCTAGCAACCGCCGCTAAACCGCGCATGCGCCGTTTGCGGAAGGGTTAAAAACGCTCCACAAACGCCGGACCAACGCTTGTCAAACGCTATAGGGGCATTTGGCAAGAGTTGGAAAAACAGTCAAGTGTGAACGAGCCCTTTATAGAGGTTGATTTACTAAAGACAAATAGTCTGTGCACTTTGCAAAGTGTAGTTACACGCTACCAGAGCTTACAAATGAGGGGAAGCTCTGCTGACTTCCATCATCCAATTGTGCAAGTAAAAATGCTGTGGTTTTTTTTTTGTTATTGTTTTTTTTTTATTTTTAATTTTCTATGCATGTTATTGGTTATTCTTTGCAAAGTGAAATTTTACCTCATTTACTAAACTCTGGAGCAGGGTTCCCCTAAACTTTTGCAACAAAGGTCCAGTTTACTGTCCTTAAATCTTTAGGGGGGCCTGACTGTGGCCATTGGGAATAGAAAATGCCATGGGCTTGGTTTATTATTATTATTATTATTATACAGTATTTATATAGCGCCAAAGGGTTTGCTCAGCGCTGTACAGTAGCAAGGGGGACATAACATGAGACAAGACAGTAACAAAACAGTACACAAGGGGTTCGAGGGCCCTGCCCTTTCGAGCTTACAATCTAGGAGGGAGGGACGGATTACTAAATGGGAGTAAAAAAAATTATATAATTGGTGTCAGTGGGAGGAATAATGTCCCATTGTTGGTGTCAGTGTGAGGAATAGTGCCCTATCATTGGTGTCAGTGGGAGGAATAATGTCCCATCATTGGTGTCAGTGGGAGGAATTGTTCCCCATTGTTGATGTCAGTGGGAGGAATAGTGCCCCATCATTGGTGTCAGTGGGAGGAATAATGTCCCATTGTTGGTGTCAGTGTGAGGAATAGTGCCCTATCATTGGTGTCAGTGGGAGGAATAATGTCCCATCATTGGTGTCAGTGGGAGGAATTGTTCCCCATTGTTGATGTCAGTGGGAGGAATAGTGCCCCATCATTGGTGTCAGTGGGAGGAATAATGTCCCATTGTTGGTGTCAGTGGGAGGAATAGTGCCCTATCATTGGTGTCAGTGGGAGGAATAATGTCCCATCATTGGTGTCAGTGGGAGGAATTGTTCCCCATTGTTGATGTCAGTGGGAGGAATAGTGCCCCATCATTGGTGTCAGTGGGAGGAATAATGTCCCATCATTGGTGTCAGTGGGAGGAATAGTGCCCCATTGTTGGTGTCAGTGGGAGGAATAGTGCCCCATCATTGGTGTCAGTGGGAAGATTAGTGTTCCATCGTTGGTGTCAGTGGGAGGAATATTACCCCATAACTGGTGTCAGTGGAAGGAATAGTACCGCATATTTGATGTCAGTGGGAGGAATAGTGCCCCATTGTTGGTGTCAGTGGGAGGAATAGTGCCCTGGCTTTGGTGTCAGTAAAAGGGATAGTGCCTCATATCAGTGGAGTGCCCCAAGAACCAGATAAAAGTAAGCAAATGCCTTGGGCTTGATTTACTAAATGGGGGGTAAAAATATACATACCGGTAATTGGTGTCAGTGGGAGGAATAGTGTCCCATCATTGGTATCAGTGGGAGGAATGGTGCCCCATTGTTGGTGTTAGTGGGGGGAATAGTGCCGTGTCTTTGGTGTCAGTTGAAGGGATAGTGCCTTGTATCAGTGGAGTGCCCCAAGGGCCGGATAAAAGCAATCAAAGGGCCACATCCTGCTCGTGGACCACCGTTTGGAGACCCCTGCTCTGGACCAACTGCACTTGCAGCATGTAACTGCACTTGGAAAAGTACACAGTCTATTTGCATTCAAAGGCCGGTTCACACAATAAAAACGCAGTCCGGATGCATTTCTGCATGCGTGTTTTTGACATGTTCCGGTGCGTTTTTGATTTGCTACCAGTGCTTTTTTTTTTTTTTTTCCTCCTTTTCTGGGTCATTTGAGGTCAGATGCATTTTTGATGCAGTCCTGATGCGTTCCAATGCATTCTGGTGCATTCTTTTTATACGTTTTACTGCATTCCAGTTCAGTTTTGTGCAGAAAAAATGCTGCACGTTTTTGTTTTGTTTTTTTCTCTGGAACTGGAACACACACTGGAACTGCAGGCACTGGTGTGAACTAACCATGTAACCTACTTTCTGTGAGTTTTGGATGCAGAAAAAGAAAGCACTGGAATGCATGTAGTGTGACCATCCCCCAGTAAATCAACCCCATAGTTTGTGCTCCAAAAACTTGGAACCAAGTATAATGCTTAATTAATGTATTCCTTCTTGCTCGATCATGATACAAATAGGGGGGTGGGGGTGGCCCAAGAATTGCACAGGTATACCTAATAAAGTGGCCGGTGAGTGTAGGTGTATTTTGTTACTTTGTTAAAAAGTATATTACGCATTACTTTGAAGAAAAAAAAAAAGTCAGCAATAACAATTTTTGCACTTCTAAATAATTGGATGCATGTTAGTGTACCTTTACATTTGTGAAGTTACTATTCAAGTATTCAATCTATTCCTTTTTTTTTAAGTTTGTAAAATGCCTCAAAAAACAAAACTACACCAGGCTTAAAATGGTAAAGAATATAGATTTTTTTTTTTCTTTTTTTTTAATCCATAATAATGGATTGTGTTTATAAAGAAATCTATTCACAGTACGGAGCTGTAAAGCAAGTACATCGGTGATTCAGCAATGTCTTCACTTGACCTTGACATAGTTCATGTCTCAATGCCTCTAAATGCCGTGTTCATGGGTTCCTGCCTTTGTGCATCCATTCCTCCTACGAACTAGAAAAAAAAAAGCAAATCTAATAATTCAACAAAAACTTAAACCGTTCTCCCTGCTTTAGTTGTCTTATGAAGATATAGTGGAGAAGATGGGCACAAGCACATAGAGACTGATTTAACTACTTCTTGTCCATAGGATGTACCTGAACACCCTTGGAAGGGTGATACTTTTTTTTCAGCTAGTGATTCTGTGATGTTAACGTGATCAGAGCTGCTAAAGAGCAACCTCCTGTGTGATCGTGGAGCCTGGTAAGGATGCAACTGGTGACCAGTCAACAGCCAACCTCACAAGGGCCCATCCCCTCCAAAAAAAAACAAAACACAGTTTACTATGCTTTACGTATGAATGAACACAGTGAGTGATCAATACCGATCACTCGTGTTCATTCAGGAAAGGAAGGGGCTGGTAAATGTGACATATTTACTGGACCCTTCCCCCACTCTTCATCCTGAAGGATCCTATTGTGTGCTTGCAGCTGCCGGTGGGAAGAAGAGGAACGCCGGAAGCATTGTGGGGGTGGGGGCACTCAGGGGGGACTGGGCAGCAGGGGACAAACATATTGTGCACAGGATGGATTTTGGGTGCAGGGGGCTATTACTGGAACCAGAGCCCTGTATGGCGCTCTCTGCATCAGCTAAAAAACAGTGTGAGGGAGAGGAGAAAAAGCCTGCTTCCAGCTGCTGCAGAGAGCCATACAGGGGATCGGTTCCAGTAATAGCCCCACTGCCACACCCTGGGGCGGAGTGACCATTTGGAAACTTGCGCACTGCCCGAGGGCCTGGGGTCAGTAGGGGGCCCCATGAGATGCCCCTGGTACCTTTTTCATAGGCTTTTTTGAGTTTGGGCAAGGACACAGGGGCCCCATGATCCCCTATTGCCCGGGGCCCCATGAGTTGTCAGTCCGCCCCTGCTGGTGACATCCAATTCCCGAGACACAGTGGGAGGAATGGATGTTGCTCCTCCCACTGTGTGATGTTAGAAACTGGAAGCAACAAGGATTTCTTCACTTCCAATTTCCTGCCCAAATAAACAAGCCATTACCAGCTTCAACAAGTGTCAGATCACACCAATCTTGGTGTGATCTGATGCTTTGAAGGCCAGAGGATATATCTGGGGTCTAATAGACCCCAGATCTATAATAGACCCCAGGTCTCTCCAAAATGAGGAGCTGTCATGGCCCATGCTATCACAGGGGATGTTTACATTCCTTGTGATAGCAAAAATTAAAGTTACAGTGTAAAAAAATCAAATTAATAATAAAAAAAAATGTACGGGGTCCAGGCAGCTGGGTGTGGCCAGGGGCGGACTGACAACTCATGGGGCCCCCGGGCAATAGGGGATCATGGGGCCCCTGTGTCCTTGCCCAAATTCAAAAAAGCCCATGAAAAAGGTACCTGGGGCATCTCATGGGGCCCCCTACTGACCCCAGGCCCTCGGGCAATGCCAGAGTTTCCAAATGGTCAGTCCGCCCCTGGGTGTGGCAGTGGGGCTATTACTGGAACCGATCCCCTGTATGGCTCTCTGCAGCAGCTGGAAGCAGGCTTCTCCTCCTCTCCCTCACACTGTTTTTTAGCTGATGCAGAGAGCGCCATACAGGGCTCTGGTTCCAGTAATAGCCCCCTGCACCAAAAACCCACCCTGTGCACCATATGTTTCTCCCCTGCTGCCCAGGCCCCCCTAAGTGCCCCCACCCACACAATGCTTCCGGCTTTCCTCTTCTCCTTCCCACCGACAGCTGCAAGCACACAATAGGATCCTTCAAGGTTGGAGAGTGGGGGAAGGGTCCAGTAAATATGTCACATTTACCAGCCCCTTCCTTTCCTGAATGAACACGAGTGATCGGTACTGATCACTCGCTGTGTTCATTCATATGTAAAGCATAGTAAACTGTGTTGTTTTTTTTTTTGGAGGGGATGGGCCTTTGTGAGGTTGGCTGTATGGGGCCCCATGGTTTCTAACAGCAGCCCTGCCTGCAACCTATACTGTTAAAGTAGTTTACAGCTCATGGTGCCCTCTTTGCCTTGTGCTAAAGGACCTTAGGCACTGAACAGCCTTATGAACTGAGGGGTTCTGGTGCTGGATAGCTGCACTCTGCATTCCCATCACATGTGTTATATTGTGTGATTTTAGCAGACAGAGAGGTATAAGTTTCTAAAAATAAAAACAAATAAACAAAAAAAACCCTTCTTACTTACTTTTATGCTGCAGCTGTTCCAAGTTGGCTTTAAGACCGAGAACTGAGTGATCAGATGACCACAGATCACTCATTTCTCAGTCTGTTCAGAGTGGAGAGCAGTGACTTTCAGTTATTGAGTGCTGGGCAGGAGAGAAGATGGGCTCAGGCTCTCAGACTCTCACTGAGAGTCGGAGCCAGCTGTTAATCAGGCAGCTGGGTGGATCCTGACAATAATGTCAGGATCCTTCCAAAGCCCGGAGTGGCTCTGCCATGTCAGCTGATAGCAGTCAATAGCTGCCCTTGGGTCACAGGAGACCAAATTGAGTGCACTCCTGAGACCCACAAGAGAAGTATGGTCAAAAAAAGCTTTGGTCCTACCTCTGTTTTTATTAATATGTTTTTATCCCTGTATTGTGGGTAGAGGGTCGGCGAAAAAGCCAGGCAATTAGCATTCACAGAAATAGACTCATATGTTTTTCTTGACAGGTTTTATATATATATATATAAATATATGTACAGCCATTTTTTTTTTCAGTTAGAGGTTTGCAGTCTCTGTTCTATTGGGGAGATTTTCTTTTATTTCCTGTCCTGGGATGCAACAGGAAGTGTCAGGAAATCGTTACAAATGAAGAAAATGTTTTTTTGTTTTTTTTTATGTAAGCATTTTAAGTACCAGGATTTGTCTTGGCATGATCCTCTTGCAGTCGCAGTACAGCAGAGTTTAGACAGGGGGGGACAAAATCGTCTCCCTCATCATCCACAGCAGTCCCATGGTGGTCAGATGGACTTCTGCAGGATGTGGATGACGGAGGTATATCTGCAGGCATTCTTAACTACTTGATACTTTTAACATTGAGTGTTTTTTTTACTGTGGCTTATTAGTATTATTACACAATATTTATGCAGCGCCAACAGTTTGCTCAGCGCTGTACATTACAATGGGAGACAATACATGAGACAGTACAGTAACAATACAATAAAATACACGAGGGGTTCGAGGGCCCTGCTCCTTGGAGCTTACAATCTATTTAAACTGTATTTATATACTGCACCTCCTTTTTATCTCTATAGAGTTGGCATTTTCTAGGATGGCTGCTACCTAAGAGGCAGGGGTGGACTGACCATTTGGAAACCCGGGCACTGCCCGAGGGCCCGAGGTCAGTAGGGGGCCCCATGAGATGCCCCAGGTACCTTTTTCATAGGCTTTTTTGAGTTTGGGCAAGAACACGGGCCCCATGATCCCCTATTGCCCGGGGGGCCCATGAGTTGTCAGTCCGCCCCTGCTAAGAGGTATTATTTTTTATGGACTATCATGGACTACATATTATGCACTTTATTTACCAAATAGTATATGAGTCTTTAGTGTGCTAAGAGTGGTTTTTTTACATTCAAAAGGGGAAAAGCCAAAGAAAAGAAAACTAATGCAGCCACCACATCTAATGATTGGTAAGCTGCAAAATATTACATTTTTGATTTTGGGTTTAATAGCCCTTTAGATACTGGTAGGCATTTATTTGCTTTCATTCAATGACTGGTTCTCTTTAAAACGTTACTAAACCCTGGACCCTGCATTCACTATATCCGGTCTCCCTGGACCCTGCATTCACTATATCCGCTCTCCCTGGACCCTGCATTCACTATATCTGCTTTTCCTGGACCTTGCATTCACTATATCCGCTCTCCCCAGACCCTGCATTCACTATATCCGGTCTTTCCTGACCCTACATTCACTATATCCGGTCTCCCCGGACCCTGCATTCACTATATCCGGTCTCCCCGGACCCTGCATTCACTATATCCGGTCTCCCCGGACCCTGCATTCACTATATCCGGTCTTCCCGGACCCTGCATTCACTATATCCGGTCTTCGCGGACCCTGCATTCACTATATCCGGTCTTCCCGGACCCTGCATTCACTATATCCGGTCTTCGCGGACCCTGCATTCACTATATCCGGTCTTCCCGGGCCCTGCATTCGCTATATCCGGTCTTCGCGGGCCCTGCATTCACTATATCCGGTCTTCCCGGACCCTGCATTCACTATATCCGGTCTCCCAGGACTCTGCATTCACTATATCTGGTCTCCCAGGACCCTGCATTCACTATATCTGGTCTCCCCGGACCCTGCATTCACTATATCTGGTCTCCCCGGACCCTGCATTCACTATATCCGGTCTTCACGGGCCCTGCATTCACTATATCCGGTCTTCCCGGACCCTGCATTCACTATATCCGGTCTTCACGGGCCCTGCATTCACTATATCCGGTCTTCCACAGTACACACAACTTGGAAATGCTCTTATTGTAGTAAATATAAACTGATAAATACCTTTCCTCATCAGCAGTTAGAGAAGTCTTGTAGGAGGAGTTTTCTTTCTGCTCTAGGAGGATGCAGAAACCCTGTCCCTCTGTCTAGACAGTGCTGATTGGCCTTGTGCTGATCACATGCACTCTCCTAAGACACACCAAACTGAGCATGTGCAGAATGGCTACGGGTTCAGTCTGTCTTACCATTTGGACATCTGAACAGGAGCAGGGGCAGAGAAGACAGGATCAAATGTCCTTTTTACACAATGCGGAGACTTAACCCTTTAGGTTCCAAAGTGAGTATAACAAGCATGCTTTACTGTATATTTCAGACTGATTTTACTGTTGTTGTTATTAAGGTACTTATATAGCACTGTCAATTTACGCAGCACTTTACATATACAGTATATTGTACATTCACATCAGTCCCTAACCCTCAAGGGGTGTACAATCTAAGGTCCCTAACTCACATTCATACATACACATACTAGGGACAATTTAGACAGGAGCTAATTAACCTACCAGCATGTCTTTGGAATTTGGGAGGAAACCCACGCAGGCACAGGGAGAACATGCAAACTCCAGGCAGGTGGTGCCGTGGTTGGGATTTGAACCAACGACCCCAGTACTGCCAGGAGGAAGTGCTAACTATTTAGCTATTGTGCTGTTGTGGGTTTAGTAACACTTTAAGCTGTTAACACAACATCCGAAAGGTAACCGTCCACATTCCTGCCCTGAAAAGACGTATCATAATGTAGCCTTTTTTTTTTTTTTTTTTATGCCATCCATTATACATTTTCTGGCTGAAACAAATTAAATGGAAAAGATACAGCACAGGAAATTCTCCCTGTCTGCCTGCTTTGTGCTCTTTGATTGTTTATAGCAACTGCTGCCATGTACTTACTCTGTCGCAGGCTCGGTCCTTTTATAGTCCCATCCTTCAGAACTGAACACAATTGCTCCAATCTCACAGTTTCTTTGTGCCCTTGCCAGCTATCTATATGTCTCTAAATACTACTCCAATTTGCATCACATTGGGGACGGGCTGCTGGTATTTTTGTGCTGTGCTGAGTCATTGATTGAGTCCTTGCTGTCTGCAATGCTGTAATTCTTAGATGGGCAAACTAGACCCAAGGCCAGAGCAACTTTGGAGGAGACAGCTTGGCAATGATCTTCGGATAGCTATTCTTATAGAGTAACTTGCCCTCCAGAGGATTCCCCCCCCTTTCCTGACCAGGCCATTTTTTGCGTTTCGGTGCTGCATTACTTTAACTGACAATTGCACGGTCATGCAACGCCGCACCCAAATGACATTTCTGTCCCCCCCCCCCCCACAAATGGAGCTTTCTTTCGGTGGTATTTGATTGCCTCTGCGTTTTTTATTTTTTGCGCTATAAACAAAAGACAGAAGATTTTGAAAGAAAAAAAACAATATTTTTGACTTTTTTGCTATAAAGCATTCCCCCATTAACCACTCGCCCACCTGGGGATTTACCCCCTTTCCTGACCAGGCCATTTTTTGCATTACGGCACTGCGTTATTTTAACTGACAATTGCGTGGTCATGCACCCAAATGAAATGTATGTCCTTTTTTTCCCACAAACAGAGCTTTCTTTTGGTGGTATTTGATTGCCTGTGTGTTGTTTTTTTTTTTTAGTTTGTTGTTTTTTTTTTTTTGCGCTATCAACAAAAAAAAGACCAATAATTTTGAAAAAAAACCCCAATATTTTTTACTTTTTGCTATAAAGCATGCCCCCATTAACCACTCGCCCACCTGGGGATTTACCCCCCTTCCTGACCAGGCCATTTTCAGATCAAATGGCGGTATATATACTGGAATTTTCTATTTTTTATTTTGCGCTATCAACAAAAAAAAGACCCAACAATTTTGAAAAAACCCCCCAATATTTTTAACTTTTTGCTATAAAGCATGCCCCCATTAAGCACTCGCCAACCTAGGGATTTACCCCCCTTCCTGACCAGGCCATTTTTTGCGTTTCGGTGCTGCATTACTTTAACTGACAAATGCACGGTCATGCAACGCCTCACCCAAATTACATTTCTGCCTCCCCCCCCCCCAAATGGAGCTTTCTTTCGGTGGTATTTGATTGCCTCTGCGTTTTTTATTTTTTGCGCTATAAACAAAAGACAGAAGATTTTGAAAGAAAAAAAACAATATTTTTGACTTTTTTGCTATAAAGCATTCCCCCATTAACCACTCGCCCACCTGGGGATTTACCCCCCTTCCTGACCAGGCCATTTTTTGCATTACGGCACTGCGTTATTTTAACTGACAATTGCGTGGTCATGCACCCAAATGAAATGTATGTCCTTTTTTTCCCACAAACAGAGCTTTCTTTTGGTGGTATTTGATTGCCTGTGTGTTGTTTTATTTTTTTAGTTTGTTGTTTTTTTTTTTGCGCTATCAACAAAAAAAAGACCAATAATTTTGAAAAAAAAAGCCAATATTTTTTACTTTTTGCTATAAAGCATGCCCCCATTAACCACTCGCCCACCTGGGGATTTACCCCCCTTCCTGACCAGGCCATTTTCAGATCAAATGGCGGTATATATACTGGAATTTTCTATTTTTTATTTTGCGCTATCAACAAAAAAAAGACCAACAATTTTGAAAAAACCCCCCAATATTTTTAACTTTTTGCTATAAAGCATGCCCCCATTAAGGACTCGACAACCTAGGGATTTACCCCCCTTCCTGACCAGGCCATTTTTTGCGTTTCGGTGCTGCATTACTTTAACTGACAAATGCACGGTCATGCAACGCCTCACCCAAATTACATTTCTGCCCCCCCCCCCCCAAATGGAGCTTTCTTTCGGTGGTATTTGATTGCCTGTGCGTTTGTTTATTTTTCTTGCGCTATTAACAAAAAAAAAGACCAACAATTTAAAAAAATATATATTTTTGACTTTTTGCTATAAAACATGCCCCCATTAACCACTCTCCCTCCTGAGGATTTACCCCCCTTCCTGACCAGGCCATTTTGTGCGTTACAGCACTGCATTATTTTAACTGACAATTGCGCGGTCATGCAATGCTGCACCAAATGAAATGTATGTCCTTTTTCCCCACAAACAGCGCTTTCTTTTGGTGGTATTTGATTGCCTGTCTGTGATTTTTTTTTTTTAGTTTTTTTTTGCGCTATCAACAAAAAAAAGACCAACAATTTTCAGGAAAAAACTATATTTTTGACTTTTTTTGCCATAAAACATGTCCATTAAAAAAAAAAATTTAAAAAATCAAATTTCAGCATAAATTTAGGCCAAAATGTATTTTGCTATATGCCTTTGCTAAAAAAAACATCCCTATACGTGTAAATTATTTGGTTTATGTGAAAGTTATAGCATCTACAAATGGCGGTATATATACTGGAATTTTTTATTTTATACTAATAATGGCGATGATCAGCGACTTATAGCGGGACTGCGGCGGGCATTCTGACACTGTGGGGGAACTAACTGCTGCTAACATCCCCAGTGGCACCAATAGTGTTCAGTGCCAATAAAAAGCACTGACACTGTACTAATGGCACTGGGCAAGAAAGGGTTAACATCTGGGGAAATCAAAGGGTTAACTGTGTGCTGTTTTACTAGGGAAACATACTGCTTTGTATTGCTCTGCTAGGCTTGTTGGTGCTGACAGGGGAGAGATCTGTGTTGTTTACATACAGACCTCTCTCCTGTCACTGTTCTACGGCGATTGCCAGGTGACAGCAGGGAATCTCTGGCCGGGACTCTGTGATTGTAAGCTGTAGCCAACAATGGTGGCGTGCTCGCCCCCCCATCCAGAAATGCAAAATCATGTATACAGTCAGGTCCATAAATATTGGGACATCAACACAATTCTAACATTTGTGGCTCTATACACCAGCACAATGGATTTGAAATGAAACTAACAAGATGTGCTTTAACTGCAGACTGTCAGCTTTAATTTGAGGGTATTTACATCCAAATCAGGTGAATGGTGTAGGAATTACAACAGTTTGCATATGTGCCTCCCACTTGTTAAGGGACCAAAAGTAATGGGACAATTGGCTTCTCAGCTGTTCCATGGCCAGGTGTGTGTTATTCCCTCATTATCCCAATTACAATGAGCAGATAAAAGGTCCAGAGTTCATTTCAAGTGTGCTATTTGCATTTGGAATCTGTTGCTGTCAACTCTCAAGATGAGATCCAAAGAGCTGTCACTATCAGTGAAGCAAGCCATCATTAGGCTGAAAAAACAAAACAAACCCATCAGAGAGATAGCAAAAACATTAGGCGTGGCCAAAACAACTGTTTGGAACATTCTTAAAAAGAAGGAAGGCACCGGTGAGCTCAGCAACACCAAAAGACCCGGAAGACCATGGAAAACAACTGTGGTGGATGACCGAAGAATTCTTTCCCTGCTGAAGAAAACACCCTTCACAACAGTTGGCCAGATCAAGAACACTCTCCAGGAGGTAGGTGTATGTGTGTCAAAGTCAACAATCAAGAGAAGACTTCACCAGAGTGAATACAGAGGGTTCACCACAAGATGGAAACCATTGGTGAGCCTCAAAAATAGGAAGGCCAGATTAGAGTTTGCCAAACGACATCTAAAAAAGCCTTCACAGTTCTGGAACAACATCCTATGGACAGATGAGACCGAGATCAACTTGTACCAGAGTGATGGGAAGAGAAGAGTATGGAGAAGGAAAGGAACTGCTCATGATCCTAAGCATACCACCTCATCAGTGAAGCATGGTGGTGGTAGTGGCATGGCGTGGGCATGTATGGCTGCCAATGGAACTGGTTCTCTTGTATGTATTGATGATGTGACTGCTGACAAAAGCAGCAGGATGAATTCTGAAGTGTTTCGGGAAATATTATCTGCTCATATTCAGCCAAATGCTTCACAACTCATTGGACGTCGCTTCACAGTGCAGATGGACAATGACCCAAAGCAGACTGCAAAAGCAAGCAAAGAGTTTTTTAAGGGAAAGAAGTGGAATGTTATGCAATGGCCAAGTCAATCACCTGACCTGAATCCGATTGAGCATGCATTTCACTTGCTGAAGACAAAACTGGAGGGAAAATGCCCCAAGAACAAGCAGGAACTGAAGACAGTTGCAGTAGAGGCCTGGCAGAGCATCATCAGGGATGAAACCCAGCGTCTGGTGATGTCTATGAGTTCCAAACTTCAGGCTGTAATTGACTGCAAAGGATTTGCAACAAAGTATTAAAAAGTGAAAGTTTGATTTATGATTATTATTGTGTCCCATTACTTTTGGTCCCTTAACAAGTGGGAGGCACATATGAAAACTGTTGTAATTCCTACACCGTTCACCTGATTTGGATGTAAATACCCTCAAATTAAAGCTGACAGTCTGCAGTTAAAGCACATCTTGTTCGTTTCATTTCAAATCCATTGTGGTGGTGTATAGAGCCAAAAATGTTAGAATTGTGTCGATGTCCCAATATTTATGGACCTGACTGTATATACTTGATTGATTTTATGGGCTTACCTATAGGTAAAATTCAACCAAGGAAGTTTACTCCCACTTTAACATTAACCAATTCCCCCCTGGAGGAAATCCTATATGCGTCCTCTTAATGGGTGGGTTTAACACCAAAAGGTCGCATCTCTCGCCACCCCCACCTCCACCCAGCACCTCACTCACTGCCCTTGAGATTGCCAATCACTTCAAAAACAAGATTGACACAATTCGCAAGGACATTGCCGCAACTCACACGCCTTCTCAACCCGTCCCCTCTCACACAGCTACCCCCTCATCCCCCCTCCCCCTCGACATAACCCACAGGGACTTCGTCGCTGCTCAAACTCCCTCCAACCCCCTTCCCCCTCACTCAGCTACCCCCTCTACACCCCTCTCCCACGGCCCCACCACTGCTCTGACCTCCTCTCCCACCCCACCCTACATTCCTCATACTGAAGCTCCCCCAACACTCCGCACCTTTGACCTTACTACCATCGAAGAAGTCTCCAAGATCCTCTCTGATGCCCGCCTCACCACCTGCCCCCTTGACCCTATCCCCACACAACTTCTACAACCTCCCTCCCCCTCCATCCTATGCTCCCTCACCCACATCTTCAATCTCTCCCTCTCCTCCGGCACTTTCCCTTCCCCTCTGAAACATGCACACATCACCCCCATACTTAAAAAGCCCTCCCTGGACCCCAATGACCCGAACAACCTCAGACCCATCTCCCTGCTCCCATTTACATCTAAACTCCTCGAGCGCCTGGTCTACGCCCGCCTATGCTCTCACCTCAACGACAACAACCTCCTCGATCCCCTACAGTCCGGCTTCCGTCCCCTACACTCCACCGAAACTGCCTTACTCAAACTCTCCAACGACCTGCTAACCGCCAAAGCTAATGGCCACTATTCAGTGCTCCTACTCCTTGACCTCTCTGCGGCCTTCGACACAGTCGACCACCCCCTCCTCCTCAAAAAACTACACTCCCTCGGCCTCAGAGATTCTGCTCTCTCCTGGCTCTCATCCTACCTGTCACAACGCTCTTTCAGCGTTACCTATAATGCCACCACCTCCTTCTCACTCCCCCTCTCTGTTGGGGTCCCTCAAGGCTCTGTCCTCGGGCCCCTTCTCTTCTCCATCTACACCTCCTCCCTTGGCCAACTCATACACTCTCATGGCTTCAACTACCACCTCTATGCCGACGACACACAAATCTATCTCTCAACCCCCCACCTCACCCCCTCGGTCTCCGCCCGAATCACACACCTGTTGAGCGACATATCAGACTGGATGTCGCTCCACTTCCTTAAACTGAACCTCTCCAAAACCGAGTTTCTTGTCTTCCCTCCAGCCCGGACACCACCCCCCATTGACTTCTCCATCATGTCCAACAACGCCACCATCAAACCCGCCCCGCAGGCCAGAGTACTGGGTGTCATTTTGGACTCCAACCTATCCTTCCAGCCCCAAGTCCACTCTTTAACAAACTTGTGCAGACTCCACCTCCGCAACATCGCCAAAATCCGCACGTTCCTAACTCCAGAAACCACTAAACAGCTCATCCACTCCCTCATCATATCGCGACTCGACTACTGCAACTCCCTCCTCACTGGCCTGCCTCGCCGCTGGCTATCCCCGCTTCAGTCCATCCTGAATACGGCTGCCAGACTCATTCACCTTTCCAACCGCTCCGTTTCCGCCACCCCCCTCTGCCAATCCCTCCACTGGCTTCCGATTGCGCAACGGATCAAATTCAAAATCCTAACGCTGACGTACAAAGCTGTCCACCATACTGCCCCGAACTACATCACTGACCTAATATCCAAGTACCGCCCAGCACGCACACTCCGCTCCTCACAAGACCTCCTTCTCTCTAGTTCCCTGGTCTCCTCCTCCCATGCCCGCCTCCAGGACTTCTCCAGGGTGTCACCCATCCTCTGGAACTCCCTGCCCCAACCCATCAGATTATCACCTACTCTCCTCTCCTTTAGGCGCACCCTGAAAACCCATCTCTTCAGGGAAGCCTACCCCGCCCCCTGTTAACTTGCCGACCTCCTCCACTCTTCCTACCACTCCATCCCCCACAGCTATCTCCTCCTGTGCCACCATCCCCTCCCTCCTAGATTGTAAGCTTGAAAGAGCAGGGCCCTCGATCCCCTCATGTTTTGCATTGTATTGGTATTGTTCTGTCACATGTTCTGTCCCCCTTTGTAATGTACAGCGCTGAGCGAACTATTGGCGCTTTATAAATACTGTATAATAATAATAATAATAATATGTGTCCCTATGTAAACATTTTGCTGTGCTGAGAGCAGGGGCGGACTGACCTAGGGCCTGGGCCAGTAGGGGGCCCCATGAGATGCCCCTGGTAACTTTTTCATAGGCTTTTTTGAGTTTTGGCAAGGACACAGGGGCCCCATGATCCCCTATTGCCCGGGGGCCACATGAGTTGTCAGTCCACCCCTGGCTGAGAGTACGCTCACCTAGCACGGTTACCGGCACCTACTGGAAAGCTCCCGATGCATACTTGAGATCAAGAGCTTTCTGATCATGTGACTGCCAATCACAGCAGTCACATGATTTGAATGCCCACCTCCCGGCATTTAGAACCTCTAAAAGGGCCGGGAGGGCGGCAGCGGCGGGAAGGGGTTAAAGCTTACGTAAAAAAGGGGTTTTTTTTTCCAGGCTTGATGTGCGTTTAAAACGCTTGTCAAATGCAGATCAGCAGATTACAGTTATCATTTTCGGAACAATACACTTTACAGTTCAGAAGTTGCATTTGAACTGCTTTGCATTGCTTCATTTCCTTGGACGTAACATGGCCTATGGAGGTGTGTTTGATTGGAAGGCAAAGCAAGTCAAGTCAAATGCAAACTGTTTTAACAAGAATGTCCCAACATGAGCCTGTATATTGTGCATGGCAACAAGAGTGGGGCTCAAATTTATGCAGGATGCACTCAATGGCATGGAGGGAGTCCTCGCAGTAGAGTAGATGAAGATGACGTTGATGGCAATGGACATTGGGGTCTGATTTACTAAAACTGGAGAGTGCAAAATCTGGAGCAGGTCTGCATAGAAACCAATCGGCTTCTAGTTTTTTTGTTTTTGTTTTTTTTCAAAGCTTAAAGTGGTTCTAAAAACCTTTTTTTTTTCTTTTTGATAACAAACATTACCTGCTCTGTGCAGTATTTTTGCACAGAGCAGCCCGGATCCTCCTCTTCTCGGGTCCCTCTCAATTTAATATTTGGTTGCACACCCCTTGGAAAAAATAACTGAAATCAATGTGTTTCTTCCACCTCTCTACTGGAATTATGGACCACTCTTCTTTTGCTAACTGCCCCAGGTCTCTCAGATTGGAAGGGTTCCTTTTCCCAACTGCTGTTTTGAGATCTCTCCACGGGTGCTCTATGGGATTGAGGTCTGGACTCATTGCTGGCCAGTTCCGTACTCTCCAGCGCTTTGTCTGAAACCATTTCTGGGTGCTTTTTTCTTTCTGGAAGTTGATCAAGGTTCTTTATCCACCATTCGAACAATCCTTTGTTGCAATCTTTGATCGATTTTTCTATTTTGTCCACGTCCAGGGAGATTAGCTACAGTGCCATGGGCTGTAAACTCATTGACAATGTTGCGCACAGTGGACACAGGAACATTAAGATCTCTGGAGATGGACTTGTAACCTTGAGAATGTCCATGCTTTTCCACAATTTTTGTTCTCAAATACTCAGACAATTCTTTGCTGCTCTTTTTCTTCTCCATACTCCTCCATGTAGCACACAGAGGCACACAACAGAAAGCTTGAATCAATTATTCACCATTTTAACTGGTTGCCTGGTGTGATTTCTATATTGTTAGCACTTGATAATTGATAGAGGTGAGTTTATTTACGAATTACAGGAGCATCACAAACTCGGAATGCAATTATTTCTTACAATCTTGAGAAGGTGCCAATAATTTTGTCCAGTCCCATTTTTTATTTTTTTTTTGGAATATGTCAGATTTGGCTTTTTGTTTCTCCACTTTCTGTGTCGTACCAATACAAACAAAAGGAATAAACATGAGACTGCCTAAACATTTGTAATTTCAACAATTTGCTAGACAAAATGGTGCATTTTTTGACAGAAATACAGGGGTGCCAATATTTTCGGCCATGATTGTATGTCATGAGCATGGGCCCCCAAATGGTAGAGGGCCCTTGTGCAGCTGCACAGTCTACCCAAATGGTGTATAACCCAAAACCCAGCATGCCATTTTTCAATGTCTTTAGGCCCCATAGGGGGGGAATTTACTAAAATTGGAGCTCTCGGAATCTGGCACAGTTGTGCATGGTAACCAATCAGCTTCTAACTTCAATTGTTCAATTAAGATTTGACAATAAAACCTGGAAGCTCATTGGATTCTATGCAGAGCTGCACCAGATCTTGCACTCTCAAGTAAATCAAGCCCTGTAGTGTTCCAAGCAATAGATTCAATCTGTCATTTTCTAATACAAGTCCCAAAAGTGAAGAATCTGTAGAATCCTATAATGGATAACTAGCCAAGCACTTTGTTGATGAGAAAGAACTGATATAACATGCTGTACAGGCGTACCTCGGTTTACGAATTTAATGCGTTCTGCAGGACTTTTCTTATGGCGCAAAATTCGTAAACTGAAACTCGGTTTCCCATAGGAATGCACTGAAAACCAATTAATCCTTTCCGGAAGTCAGAAAAAAGTTTTAAAAAAAAGTATTTTATCTGTTCAAAACTCTTTATAAAGTGCACTTTAAAGGCATAAATACTGTACAGGGACATGATATAACAAAAAATTGTAAATGCATTGAAAATATAAATTTCTCTTCATCGCAACCATGGCAACAATACTGTTGATAACAAGCTTTCCAGGAATTTCCATGCACCTGTAATTAGCGCAGGGCTTTTCCCAGAAATCGGCAAAAACCTTGGAGGTAAATTAGTCATCCCCAGCATTGTCAAACGGTTTCATCCCTGCTGAGGTATGAAGATTGCTTCAAGGATGTTTGTGTTTGTTATCTATTACAGCATTGGGAATTTATATGTTTTCTGAGGACAACAAGATTCTTCCCATCTATGTTATGTACCAAAAGACGGGGAGGTTCCCAGTAGTCCTATACTGTTTCTGTTGGAGTATGGTGAGTAAGGGTTGTCACCCTAGAGCAGGAAGCCTGTTCCTGGTAGAATCACAAAGAAAACCAATGCGGTCACCACTGGTAAATTGCTATACGTCACATTTTTGTTCTTGGGTTTAAGTACACTTTAGCAAAGCTGGTGTTTCACCTCAAAGAGGTTTGTTACTTCATCCTTGGAGATATCCAATCATCAGTGCAGTAGCCTCTTTAATTGAGCCCCCACCAACCCCTAGGCTCCATATCAGCCATGTTGGCTGCTATGGCTACAGTTACAGTGGTTGTAAACCCTTTGCTATACCCCGTGAAGTGACTGGCCTCAGGTGATACATAGAGATGAAACAAATCCTCCTACATAAGTTGTACTTGTTTATCTGGAGTCTCTCTTCTCTTCTCTACATCCGTACAAAGTGCTGAATTGATAAACTGGTCTGAGAGTTCAGAAAAAAGAGGGTGGAGAGGTGAAGTTACACTGTGCACAGCTCAGTGTGGAGAGCTCTGAGAGCTGATTGGAGGGAAGGGACACACCCCCCCCTTCACACAGCACAGCAGACTGAGGCTGTCACTCTGCTGGAAGTCCCTCCCCGTCACCATTTTTCTCTTGGTGTCAAGAAAACTTGTCAGAAATTATTCATGCTGATAGCAGAGGAATGAAGCAGTGGACAGAAGTGACACGTAGTGCTCTTAATTTAGACAAGTACACACTGTAGAGGGATATACTCTGTTCATATTTCATGTCTGAGGTTTACAACCACTTTACCGTGCTATAGCCAAAAGATGGCTACAGCGCGGCTCTCCTGTTCTGGGAAGACGTCCATGGACTTCCTCCCATGTGCGTGCCCCCTGTGACTGCTGTGTCCTTTGGACACAGCTGAACACAGATGGTGGTAAAGGGCCAATCACAGCTGGTCACATGTAGACAGACTTGCTGGTTATCGGAATTCCTCGTGGAGTCGATAATCAGCAAGGCTTGACAGTACATTGTTCACACTGAAAATCGGGGCACTGATCATCAGTGCCTTAATTATCATTGCAGTCCCATCCGTGCAGGTTTTCAGTGCCACCTCATCAGTGCAGCCTCATCAATGTTCATCAGTGTCCATCAGTGAAGGAGAAAAATTACTTCTTTGCAAAATTTTATAACCGAAACTAAGAAAAAACTTTTTTTTTTCAACAGTTTGGAACTTTTTTTGTTTGTTTAGTAAAAAAAACCCAGTGGTAAATAAATACCACCAATAGAAAGCTCTTTCTATCTCAAAAAATATAAAAATGTTATATGGGTGCAGTGTTGCATGAGCGCGCAATTATCATTCAAAGTGTAACAGCACTGAAAGCTGAAAATATACCTGGGCAGGAAGGGGGTGACAGTGCCCGTATTGAAGTTGTTAAACAACTGCAGACCATCCGTCATTGATTGTGTTGGCCTGTGTACGTGGAGCTTTAATATGGGTCATACTAATGCAGGCTATAGACGGGGTGAAAAATCGGTTGTTCAATCGGCCAACGTTACCACCAACGGTAAAAAAAATCGGCCGATTTTCATCCCGTCTACGGCCGGCAAATATAATAGCAGAGTATTACTTCTGTCCCTGCAGAGAGCTCCGCTATTATATTTGACATTAAAAAGTATAGCAGTTGCAACATTGTATCTATTTCGGATACAGATGGTTTTATTCGGATACAAATAGATACAATGTTGCAACCGCTATACTTTTTAATGTCAAATATAATAGCGGACTGGAATTCTTCTTCTTTTCTTCTCCTTTTTTCTTCTTTTTCTTGCAGGTCACAGCTCATGCGCAGATTTTTTATCGGTAAAAAGATCAGCCGATTTGCTGATCATTGTCGCGAAAATCGGCCGATTGGCAAAATCAGACTTTTTTTCCCCAACTTTACTGATAAAAAAAATGTGCCAAAATCCCGAAAAACGGCCGACCTATTAACCCACTAACGATCCAAAAATCAGATGAAAAATCGGCCGATTTTTGACCCATCTATCTGCTTAAGAGAGGAACTGAACGGATGAGTTCAAGACACTAACAAGAATCACAAAGAAGGCATTGCTGTGCGCTTTCTGCTTACAGATTCATTTTCCTAACCATATATGTGGTGTTGTAGATTGAAGGTAATGGGCAGCGTTGGCAGTATTCCAGTTGTAGTCATAAAAAACTGACCCCCTCCCCCTCAACGCATCCTTTTGGTTCTGAATTATGCCTCATCCATACGGAGACCTTGGACAGATGCCAGGGTGTAGCTTGTTTGCTGCAATTTGATGTGATTTTTGCACAAAGCAGTAATCAGTCAGCAAGCTAGCTGAAAGTGGCGATTATAACTTTAGTCCATCTTATGCAGCTGGAAGAGATCACACGAGGCAGACGTGTCCAGATTGATATCGAGACTTCAGAAAACAATTACAAGTGGCACGTAATTCATCTTCGATCTCAATTTACCTTCCCTAGTTAACAGTGTAGATTCCAAACTGGTGGTTTTGGCTTTTCATATTATTGGATAGCAATATCCTATAATGTGGAACTCTTCTTAACCCATCTTGGGTTGCATTGCGCTCTCAATTCAGTGTTGACTCATAGAAATCTTTTGGATGATTGTCCCAATGTGACCATCCATTGGGTTTTGTTGACCAGCTATGGACATAGAAATAGAATGTTGAGCTATTCTTCTGCGCAGGAAGTTTAGACATCAACTTCGCGGTATGTTTTTTGTGCATACACATTGGAAGTCTTTAGCTACCCTATATGGGTTGGAATCTCTCTTGTTTTTATAGAGGTGGGGAAATTCTTTATTGCTACCATAGCATAGGAACAAATGTAGAGGCTCGGAGCAGGATGCTCTCACTTCATGCTTCTCCTCGCAACTACACTTGTAATGCAGAACGCACCAAGCAGGGTAATGACAAAAACATAAGTGGTATAGGGCTAGCTCCAAATACATTGATGCTTTCCTTGTCTCCTAGGCTCAGTTTTGTGACAATACCATACAACTCTTCTCTGGATTTCGTAACTGAAATCCCACCACTTAGGGGCTTTGAATAGACGCAAGGACCATAGAGGAGGCAAAGCTCCCTGGAATAGACCTCCGCTTGCAGTTGTGACTTCTTGCTTCAGTGTATTTCTATAAATTTCATATTAAAATTGTGCTGCGTTATTGTACATATAAATAATTCAAAGGCAATAACATAATAAACATAATAACGTACAAAGCTGTCCACCATACTGCCCCGAACTACATCACCGACCTAATATTCAAGTACCACCCAACACGCACACTCCGCTCCTCACAAGACCTCCTTCTCTCTAGTTCCCTGGTCTCCTCCTCCCATGCCCGCCTCCAGGACTTCTCCAGGGTGTCACCCATCCTCTGGAACTCCCTGCCCCAACCCATCAGATTATCACCTATTCTCCTCTCCTTTAGGCGCACCCTGAAAACCCACCTCTTCAGGGAAGCCTACCCCACCTCCTGCTAACCTGCCGACCTCCTCCACTCTTCCTACCACTCCATCCCCCACAGCTATCTCCTCCTGTGCCACCATCCCCTCCCTTCTAGATTGTAAGCTCAAAAGAGCAGGGCCCTCGATCCCCTCATGTTTTGCATTGTATTGTATTGTTATTGTTCTGTCCCCCATTGTAATGTACAGCGCTAAGTGAACTATTGGCGCTTTATAAATACTGTATAATAATAATATAAAGTAAAAATCCATAAAAAAGTCCCAAATTAATACTTCCAACTGTGAAATGCAAATTGTAAGAACACCTCCACCAGGCTCAGTGCTCTAACCTCCACTACATTGACATCCTTACCAGAGCCTGAGACCTCTCAAGGTTGGCATGAAGACGTTACCATTTGGCTTTGCCCTAAAGAATGTTATCAGAGGGTTGCCAGAGATGTTTTCTGGGACAATATGCATATGGGCAGAGCCAAGCAATGACGTCATCATGCCAACCTGGGTGGGCAGCGTTTTGTCTTTCTGTTAGTACCTGGCTGTTCTCTGTTCCTGTGAGTATATGGGTGTTTTTAATAGAGCGTTATTTAAAATGACTACACTATGATGCTCCCTTCTCCCTCCTTTCGATATGTGAGACTTTGCCTGGATTTAGATGCAGTAATTATATTACCGCTTGTCTGTACCCTAAAGAAAATCATCAGAGGGTTGCCGAAGATGATGTTTTATAGGACAATACATGTAACGGCAGAGCCAAGCGGTGACATCATCACGCCAACACTATGTGGCTCCCTCCTTTCGATATGTGAAACTTTGCCTGTATTAGATGTGATATCTGGGTGCAGGCCGGCCATTCATTTTACTGGGAAGGATTCCAAGCCGTTTTTTCTCTGGCAACACTGAGGCTGGTGAAGGTGTCCTTATAATTAGCATTTTACACTTGGAAGCATTAATTTGGGATGTTTATATGGCTTTATTACTTTATAGTTGTTACTGCTTTTTAATTATTTCCTTGTACAACAGCACAACACATTTTTTATATTAAGGTATTTGGCAGAGGTGTAACTTGAACCTTCAGGGCCCTGGTGCAAAAAACTATAAAGGGCCCCCCTTCCATCTGAGCTTGGGCTTTTCACACCAAGTGCAGTGGTGAAACGCCAGGGCCTGGTAGCAAGTGTTACCTTTGCAACCCTGGTAGTTCCTCCACTGGTGTCAGTATTTTTTTTTTGTTTTATTTTTCAATTTTTTTTTACCATTTCATTTATTTATTTACAATTTTATTTAAACATTTTTATTTAGGAGCCCTGTCGTGGGGCCTTGGTGAAATATCAGAGGTCTAAACACGATGCAAAGAAAACAAACAGAGGGCGCACCGGCTTAGTGCATTACCTTAAAAAACATTTATTGATAGAAATAATAGATATTATACTTACAAATGACAATAATGTCAAAGGCACATCATGAAAGAACAGCACTGTCCAATCCGCACTACGTGACTGTCCGCAATGGGAACCCTAGACTTCTGATGTTTCACCTTTGAAAGAAAGGGAGGATATTGAAGACACAGCCCTCAATCTCCATCTCTGCAGCCTCAGCAGCACAGAATGAATAGACAGGGATAGTTCTGTACAGAGCTTCCCATTCATTCACAAACTGAAGCATAGTAAATACAGTTTACTCTACTTTACTTTTGAATGGACAGAGAGAGTGATTGGTGCAGATCACTGACTCTGTCCATTCAAACAAGAAAGGGGCCAGTAAATGACATATTCACTGGCCTCTTTTCTGTTCTCCATCCTGACACATCCCCGCAGCAGCCAGCAGAAGAGAGGAGGGGGAGCCTGGCAGAACTGGGGGGAGGATGGGGGGTGGGGAGCGAGAGGATCACACAGCAGAAAGAAGAGGAAGCTGGAAAAGAGGGGCGGCAGGATGTCCTATAGAAGAACAGATACCCTCCATTTTCCTTCTGCATTCACTGAACGACTGTGGGAGGGAGAGGAGAAGCAGGCTTTCAGGCTGTGGGAGGAAAATGAAGGGGGATCAGTTCTTCTATATGCTGCCCCTCCTATTCAGGTGCATAGGGGGTCTCACGGGCCCCCTGGAGCATTAGGCTGGGTCACAATTGCGACCCTTGTAGTTACACCCCTGGTAGTTGGTGATCATAGTATTCTGATATCTGTGAGTGTGGCTGTTTGTTTTAATTTTAGCACTGAACCTTTAAATTTAATTGGGATTGCACAAAGCTGGTTTTTTTTATTTCTGTATTTCTATAAATACACCACTGTCAGTGCTCCTGCCGGTTGGACTGCACAACACTGGAGCACCATGTCGTGGAGTTTATCTTCAAAATGAATGCAGTTTTATTTGAAATTAGAAATGGGTCTATTACCATGTCCTCTTTACTAATTAGTATGTCTGGGAAATTTTTTTTTTGTGGGAGGAAAGTGGAGGGACCTGGAGGAAATGAATAGAACATGCACAATCCATGTAGATAGTAACCCAAGTGAGAATAGAAGTGCTGTCTACTCTTTCTTTTACATCGCTATTGCAATGCCAAGCTGCAGTTTCTAAAGCGATCAGAATCCTCTCTTTTATTAAAAGAGGTATAGACTCCAGAGAGAGAGAGATATTTCTCCGGTACAAATCAAACTGATAAGAGGCATGGAGGAGATCAGCTATGAGGAAAGATTAGAGGAACTGAATTTATTCTCTCTTGAGAAGAGGAGATTAAGGGGGGGATATGATCACCATGTATAATACATAAGGGGGGATATGATCTCCATGTATAAATACATAAGGGGGGATATGATCTCCATGTATAATACATAAGGGGGATATGATCACCATGTATAATACATAAGGGGGGGATATGATCTCCATGTATAATACATAAGGGGGGATATGATCTCCATGTATAATACATAAGGGGGGATATGATCTCCAAGTATAATACATAAGGGGGGATATGATCTCCATGTATAATACATAAGGGGGGATATGATCTCCGTGTATAATACATAAGGGGGGATATGATCTCCGTGTATAGTACATAAGGGGGGATATGATCTCCTTGTATAATACATAAGGGGGGATATGATCTCCGTGTATAGTACATAAGGGGGGATATGATCTCTGTGTATAATACATAAGGGGGGGCGGTATGATCTCTGTGGATAATACATAAGGGGGGATATGATCTCTGTGGATAATACATAAGGGGGGATATGATCACCATGTATAATACATAAGGGGGGGATATGATCTCCATGTATAATACATAAGGGGGGATATGATCACCATGTATAATACATAAGGGGGGATATGATCACCATGTATAATACATAAGGGGGGATATGATCTCCATGTATAATACATAAGGGGGGGCGGTATGATCTCTGTGGATAATACATAAGGGGGGATATGATCTCTGTGTATAATACATAAGGGGGGGGCGGTATGATCTCTGTGGATAATACATAAGGGGGGATATGATCTCTGTGGATAATACATAAGGGGGGATATGATCACCATGTATAATACATAAGGGGGGATATGATCTCCATGTATAATACATAAGGGGGGATATGATCTCCATGTATAATACATAAGGGGGGATATGATCTCCATGTATAATACATAAGGGGGGATATGATCACCATGTATAATACATAAGGGGGGATATGATCACCATGTATAATACATAAGGGGGGATATGATCTCCATGTATAATACATAAGGGGGATATGATCTCTGTGTATAATACATAAGGGGGATATGATCACCGTGTATAATACATAAGGGGGGGGGGGGATATGATCTCCATGTATAATACATAAGGGGGGGATATGATCACCATGTATAATACATAAGGGGGATATGATCACCGTGTATAATACATAAGGGGGGATATGATCTCCGTGTATAATACATAAGGGGGGATATGATCTCCGTGTATAATACATAAGGGGGGGATATGATCACCGTGCATAATACATAAGGGGGGGGATATGATCACCGTGTATAATACATAAGGGGGGGATATGATCTCCATGTATAATACATAAGGGGGGATATGATCTCCGTGTATAATACATAAGGGGGGATATGATCTCCGTGTATAATACATAAGGGGGGGATATGATCTCCATGTATAATACATAAGGGGGATATGATCTCCATGTATAATACATAAGGGGGGATATGATCTCCATGTATAATACATAAGGGGGGATATGATCTCCATGTATAATACATAAGGGGGGATATGATCTCCATGTATAATACATAAGGGGGGATATGATCTCCATGTATAATACATAAGGGGGGATATGATCTCCATGTATAATACATAAGGGGGGATATGATCTCCATGTATAATACATAAGGGAGGGATATGATCTCCATGTATAATACATACGGGGGGGATATGATCTCCATGTATAATACATACGGAGGATATGATCTCCATGTATAATACATACGGGGGGGATATGATCTCCATGTATAATACATACGGGGGGATATGATCTCCATGTATAATACATACGGGGGATATGATCTCCATGTATAATACATACGGGGGGATATGATCTCCATGTATAATACATACGGGGGATATGATCTCCATGTATAATACATACGGGGGGGATATGATCTCCATGTATAATACACAAGGGGGGGGATATGATCTCCATGTATAATACATAAGGGGGGATATGATCACCATGTATAATACATAAGGGGGGATATGATCACCATGTATAATACATAAGGGGGGATATGATCTCCATGTATAATACATAAGGGGGGATATGATCTCTATGTATAATACATAAGGCCAGCTCAGTGGATTGCTTTAAAAAAGTCCTGGATTCTTTCTTGGATACACAGAATATAACTGGATACTAACATTTATAGGTAAAGTTGATCCAGGGAATATCCGATTGCCTCTCGGGGGATCAGGAAGGAATTTTTTACCTGCAGGAGCAAATTGGATCATGCTTTGCTGGGTTTTTTGTCTTCCTCTGGATCAACTGTGGGTGTAGGATTATAACTTTGGTTTTTTTGGTTGAACTTTTGTCTATTTTCAGCTAAACTAACTATGTAGCTATTGAGTACTGTGCACAAGGCTTAAGGTGTTACAAAACCCACAACAGTAAAATCAGTCTTTAGATGCAGTAAAGCATGCTTGTTATACTTGCTGTGGATCCTAAGGAGTTAATCATCTGCATTGTGTAAAAAGGCTGTTTGATCCTGTCTTCTCTGATCCTCCCCTTCTTCTACTGTCTCCAATCCATCTACTAATACAGAACTCTAGGATTCACTCTGCACATGCTCAGTTTGGTGTGAGAGAGCTTTTTTTTTTTTCTTTGTCTGGACAGTGCTGATTGGCCCTGTGCTGATCACACACACCCTTCCAGAGGTCAGGGGCTCTGCATTCTCCTAGAGTAGAAAGAAAACTCCTCCTGCAAGCTTTAACCAGTGCTCTGCTAAAGTCAAAAGACTGCTCTAATTGCTGATGAGAAAAAGTATTTAGCAGTTTATATTTACTAAAATAATGTCATTTCCACGTTTTGTGTACTGTGGGAGACCAGATTGAGTGAAGGCAGGGTCCGGGGTTTAGTAACACTTTAATACTCGGCAGGAGAAGAGGAACAGAATTCTGCTCTATGGATCTCCCGAGAGGTGATTAAACTAATGATTGGCATTCTGTTATCACATCAATAAAGTGCTATGCTGCCAAAGAGAGGCTGGATGGCACTGGCTACCTGGTAGAAGATCAGTCGCATTCTTGGCTGCATATTTATCCCGATCTTCATAGTGGTGACATCGTAAACAACGTTCAAAGCAGAAAGGATTATATTAGAACATTAACCATCCTTAGGAAATCGCTTTGATTTGGCATTTTAAAAAAACACATATCCTTCTTAAAGCAAACCTGTGCCTTGCCAATGCAGGAAAAACCACGTCCACTGTAATGGCAGTCCTACCAGTAAGTCACATTCACTTCATGCATTGTGATTGGCTACTAACGTACAATGAAAGAAGGAAAGAGAAATTCAGGACATGCTAGAGAATTGGTGATTGGCAGTACGAACTACAAGGTATGCTACAGCCAGGGGCGGACTGACCATTCGAACACTCGGGCTCTGCTCGAGGGCCTGGGGTCAGTAGGGGGCCCCATGAAATGCCCCTGGTACCTTTTTTATAGGCTTTTTTGAGTGTGGGCAAGGACACAGGGGCCCCATGATCCCCTATTGCCCGGGGGCCCCATGAGTTGTCAGTCCGCCTCTGGCTACAGCTGCCTTTTGTAAACCCTTACATATAGCCAGTGAAGTGACTGGCCTCAGGTGATACAGAGATTAAATAAATCCTCCTACATAAGTTGTACCTGTTTATCCGCAGTATTCTATTTCCTGCTTCCGTTGAAAACTCAGAATTTTAAAACTTGTCCGAGAGTTCAGAAAAAAGGGGGCGGAGAGCTGAAGTTCTATTCTGCAGAGCTCAGTGAGACACACACACACACACACACACACACACACACACACACACACACACACACCTACCTCACACACACACACACACACACACACACTCCTCACACACTCCTCACAGGAACACAGCTGAGGCTGTCAATTAGCTGGAGGTCCCTCTCCTGTCACCTTTTTTCTCTTGGTGTCAAGAAAACTTGTCAGAAGTGATTCATGCTGATAGCAGAGGAACAAAGCAGCAGACAGAAATGACACTGGTTTTAGTGTGTTTTGCAGAAATGCACTACAGTCCATTCAACATGGTTTCATATGGGACTCATTCACATCTATGCATTTTCAGCCACTGCATTTTTAGAAAGGGTCAGGTACTTTTTTTTTCCCCCACAGATTGTGTTTTTGATGCAATGGAAATGCACCAAAAATGCAAGTGTTGTGTTTTTGATGTTTTACTGGTTTTTATTTTTTTTTGCCAATAGGAAAGCATTGATTGTACACCCCCTCAAGGGGTGTACAATCTTAGGTCCCTAACTCACATTCATACATACACATACTAGGGCCAATTTGGACAGGAGCCAATTAACCTACCAGCATGTCTTTGGCGTGTGGGAGGAAACCAGAGTACCCAGAGGAAACCCACACAGGCACAAGGAGAACATGCAAACTCCAGGCAGGTGGTGCCATGGTTGGGATTTGAACCAACGACCCTAGTACTGCCAGGTGGAAGTGCAAAACATTTAGCCACTGTGCTGCCCACAACCATTTTAAGCTTTTAGCCCTGAGGAACCCTTGAAATGATTTGCAGTCTCAGGGAACCTCTGCTACAAATTGTATCTACAGCTCATGGTACAATAGTCGTCGGAAATTATATGTTCTCGCTTAGGGGAAGAATGCCCATAACATTGGAGGAGAGTGAAAATAATGCACTGTTCTATTGGGGGGGGGGGGGGAGAGAACATCCTTAAATTATGATTGGAGAGAGGTTCCACCTTACATTTGTGGTCTTTGGGAATTATAATGAAAATATTGTTGGTGGCATGCTGTGGACTGTTGGCTGTGACGTTGACCCAAGAGCTATACTAGCATAGCTATGCTGGAAGATTAATCTGCCACTGCTCAAGGAACCCCTAGAAACTTCATGAGGAACCCTAGTTGCGAATGGCTTGCTAGGGAGTATGTGACAGATGTGTAGTTTTGTAGCGGATATAGGATTCAGCAAAGGCACGCTGGACCAGGTATGTATAAAGTCTGTTCCTTTACAAAACATTGATTGATAGTTGCTTTCACCCTGGACAGGGCTAAAAAAAAAAAAGTGGAAAGCACACAGAACAATGGTGATGTGCAAATCAATTGCAATTTGGCCTTCTAATGCTTACTGAAATTGGAAATATGATTGCTTATTGGTTATTATTGGAGATGCGCACGCTGGGAAAATTAGTTTTATTTTGGATTTGTTCGTTAAGTTAATAATTTAATTTCATCAAATTCTTTAGGTTAGAATCATTGGTTTCGGAATTAGTTTTGTATATTTGGATTTGTTTCATATGTTTATTATTTTCAAATCGATTTGAAATTTTGTTAAATTGTAAGCTGTTATGAGTAGGGCTCTCTTGATTCTCTTGTTCTGATTGTATTGTTGCTATATTGTCTCCCTTTATATTGTAAAGTGCTGCTCAAACTGTTGGCACTATATACGTCCTGTATAATAATAATAATTCAAATATTCTGGAAGACCGCTATATTCTAGTCTAGTCTATTCTAATCTGTTCAATTTTTTTGGTCTTCTACTCTGTTCTATTATTTTTTATTCTATTCTTTATGTTGTATTCTATTCTGTTTTATTCAGTTCTCTGCTATTTTATTTTCTATTCTATTCCTTTTTTATTCTATTTTGTTTTATCATATTCTGTTCTATTCTCTTCTATTTATTTTCTATTCTATTGTTTTATTCTATTCTATGCTATTTTTATTTTCTATCCCATTCTATTATTTTCTATTCTATTGGATGGCACAGTGGCTTAGTGGTTAGCACGTCTGCCTTGAAGTAAATGGGTCATTCTTTTCTATTCTCTTCTATTTATTTTCTATTCTATTCTATGCTATTTTTATTTTCTATCCCATTCTATTATTTTCTATTCTATTGGGCGGCACAGTGGCTCAGTGGTTAGCACGTCTGCCTTGAAGTAAATGGGTCATGGGTTCAATTCCCGACCATGGCGCCTCCTGCATGGAGTTTGCATGTTCTCCCTGTGCTTGCGTGGGTTTCCACCGGGTGCTCTGGTTTCCTCCCACACTCCAAAGACATGCCGGTAGGTTAATTGGATCCTGTCTAAATTGTCCCTAGTATGTGTATGTATGAATGTGAGTTAGGGACCTTAGATTGTACACCCCTTGAGGGTTAGGGACTGATGTGAATGTACAATATATATGTAAAGCGCTGTGTAAATTGACGGCGCTATATAAGTACCTGAAATAAATAATAAATAATTCTATTCTGTTTAATCATAGTCTATTCTATTCAGCAGCCTAAGTAGGAATCATCTTATTTCACTTTTATACCCTTACTGTATTTATTGCAATATATACAAAAGGTGTAGCGCTAATGTGCCAAAAACATAATACTAAACAAATAAATACATCAGTAAATATATGATACGTGATCCACAAACGAAAATCATGCACATGATGAAGTGAAAAAATCGTGTTCACAGCAAAATTGGGATTATCCAACATTAGCCAGAGTGCCCCCTCACCTTCTCAAGGTGACCACAAGGGCCAGCGCACTTTTAGGATCACCCACGATCCTTACAGGAACTATTACGTAACAGGGGAAAATCACCGCACTGGATCTCATCAGAATTAGCACTTACTCCTCCTGGGTCCACTCCAGATATCGATGCTTACTCCGTCAGAGGATCATGATAATAAAACAAAGAAGATCCTCCATAGTGTAATGCAGTTTATTGCTTATATAAATATAAAATGCCAAAAAATTGCCCACTCACATATAGATAGGAATATATTCAGCCTTTCCTCATGTAATGGGTGTACTGCATGGGCATCCTGGTGTACCAAGATGGCGCCCACACCGGAAATGACGTCACCGTGCACCGGGGTACTGACCTCGGCCAGTGCATGAGTTTCCAAATGGTCAGTCCGCCCCTGAACACACACTCACACACTTACCTGTCTCAGAGTCCAATGAAGTTCTCACCCGCGCTGTGCCTTCTCCTCTTCTCTCCTCCACGGCGCCGGCATCTCAACCGTGGGCACCAGGCTGTGACAGCTTGAGGCTTCACAGCCTGGTGCCCACTGCGCTTGCGCGAGTCGTGCTGCATGTCCTAAGTGGTCAGGCAGTCTCTTGGGACCTGTGAAAGTACCCAGGAGACTTTGTGAGGGAGGAGGGGGCTGAACTTCCGGCTCACTTCGCCGTGGTGAACTGAGCCGGACGTGGGAGCAGGTGCCTGTCAAAGCCAGGTACCCACTCCCCCCAAAAGGTGCCAAATATGGCAGTGGAGGGGTGGAGGAGGCAAATAAGAGGAGCTTCCACTTTTAGGACAACTTCACCAAAGACCTATCACTGTTTTTATTTTTTTCCAAGCATATGGAATATACCAGGAGCACCAAGCCAACACACATCTGAATACAGACTGTTTTATTTAGGAGGGTCCCCTGAGTTCACAAGCTTTTCTGTAAGTCCTAATGAAGAGGGGGGCTTGTGGCCCCTGAAATGCGTTGCCTGTTTTTTTTTCTATGCTCTTACAGAACCATGAACGATTTTGGACTCTTATCATTTGACTTGGTGATTTTGGTGTATTCCATAAGCTTGATACCCACTGGATCAGAATCTTATTTTTGTGAGCAGCCCTGCTGGAGCCAGTGAGTTCATTCTTGTAGATCAAGTTGTATATCTTCTTAAATCATTTCAGAGTCCCACAGCTGGTTTTATAAGTCTCATTAAAATGTAAACTTGAGATGCATGTAACAAGATCACAATGTTCTAAAATCTTGCATTTATGTTACATGTTTGTACTGATGTATGTACATGTGGGAAGCCATAGTGCTTTGTTGCAAAAGGAGGCTCTCCTCCCGGATGACACTCTTAGTTCTCCAGTAAGCACTGTCCTGAAAACATTAGACTCTCTGCAGTCACAAATATTGTCAAACACTCACAATGCTTATAGTAGCCAGAGATCGTGTCTTATGAGCCTAGGCTGCAAGTAGCAATATTAAATTGTGAGCAGTATTTCTATTGATGGCTGCGAAAGGGTACTTTTTTTTTTTTTTTTTTGCTTAAAAATTTAAATTGGCTTATAATGCAGACATTTTCCCTTATGAATTATACGAAGTGTGATTTTTAATGATAGTTCCACTTGAACTGAACTGGAGATTTTTGAAAGCTAAAAAGTGACTGATGAGCTGACATTTTTCCTCCAGAGGCCAGCAATGCAGAGATATGAGGTAAGAAACTCTGAGTCACTCTTTACAGCCAACACTATCCTCTTACAATAGCCTTTGTAGTTACTTTTCTGATCTCTCTAGAAACTGTGATATTATATGTGGAAAGTACAGATGCTGTACTGATTCCTCCATGCCTGACTAGAATCCAGTTCAGATAGAAGAAAGACATCCCAATATGTCACAGATGATGTTATTATTTTTATATATATATATATATATATACAGGCAGGTCCATAAATATTGGGACATCGACACAATTCTAACATTTTTGGCTCTATACACCACCACAATGGATTTAAAATGAAACGAACAAGATGTGCTTTAACTGCAGACTGTCAGCTTTAATTTGAGGGTATTTACATCCAAATTAGGTGAACGGTGTAGGAACTACAACAGTTTGCATATATGCCTCCCACTTGTTAAGGGACCAAAAGTAATAGGACAGAATAATAATCATAAATCAAACTTTCACTTTTTAATACTTGGTTGAAAATCCTTTGCAGTCAATTACAGCCTGAAGTGTGGAACGCATAGACATCACCAGACGCTGGGTTTCTTCCCTGGTGATGCTCTGCCAGGCCTCTACTGCAACTGTCTTCAGTTCCTGCTTGTTCTTGGGGAATTTTCCCTTCAGTTTTGTCTTCAGCAAGTGAAATGCATGCTCAATCGGATTCAGGTCAGGTGATTGACTTGGCCATTGCATAACATTCCACTTCTTTCCCTTAAAAAACTCTTTGGTTGCTTTTGCAGTATGCTTTGGGTCATTGTCTATCTGCACTGTGAAGCGGCGTCCAATGAGTTGTGAAGCATTTGGCTGAATATGAGCAGATAATATTGCCCGAAACACTTCAGAATTCATCCTGCTGCTTTTGTCAGCAGTCACATCATCAATAAATACAAGAGAACCAGTTCCATTGGCAGCCATACATGCCCACGCCATGACACTACCACCACCATGCTTCACTGATGAGGTGGTATGCTTAGGATCATGAGCAGTTCCTTTCCTTCCCCATACTCTTCTCTTCCCATCACTCTGGTACAAGTTGATCTTGGTCTCATCTGTCCATAGGATGTTGTTCCAAAACTGTGAAGGCTTTTTAGATGTTGTTTGGCAAACTCTAATCTGGCCTTCCTGTTTTTGAGGCTCACCAATGGTTTACATCTTGTAGTGAACCCTCTGTATTCACTCTGGTGAAGTCTTCTCTTGATTGTTGACTTTGACACACATACACCTACCTCCTGGAGAGTGTTCTTGATCTGGCCAACTGTTGTGAAAGGTGTTTTCTTCACCAGGGAAAGAATTCTTCGGTCATCCACCACAGTTGTTTTCCGTGGTCTTCCGGGTCTTTTGGTGTTGCTGAGCTCACCGGTGCGTTCCTTCTTTTTAAGAATGTTCCAAACAGTTGTTTTGGCCACGCCTAATGTTTTTGCTATCTCTCTAATGGGTTTGTTTTGTTTTTTCAGCCTAATGATGGCTTGCTTCACTGATAGTGACAGCTCTTTGGATCTCATCTTGAGAGTTGACAGCAACAGATTCCAAATGCAAATAGCACACTTGAAATGAACTCTGGACCTTTTATCTGCTCATTGTAATTGAGATAATGAGGGAATAAAACACACCTGGCCATGGAACAGCTGAGAAGCCAATTTTCCCATTATTTTTGGTCCCTTAACAAGTGGGAGGCACATATGCAAACTATTGTAATTCCTACACTGTTCACCTGATTTGGATGTAAATACCCTCAAATTAAAGCTGACAGTCTGCAGTTAAAGCACATCTTGTTCGTTTCATTTCAAATCCATTGTGGTGGTGTATAGAGTCAAAAATGTTAGAATTGTGTTGATGTTCCAATATTTATGGACCTGACTGTAGTTCTGTCTCTCCAATCTAAGCATTGAAAGTGTGATCTCTGTAACTTACAGTTGTGATGAGATAGCTATAACTCCAATCTTATTTGAATAAACAGGCAGTGACTTGATCCAGACGACACCTTGTAGATCTTGTGAAGTTTATTCCATAAACTGAGAGAATCTTACAACGATGAACATCGGATAGGTCACAAGATCATACTGCGATCTACTCCATGTGACATGAGGCTTAAAGCTGAGGTGCATTACTGGGAAAATGAACCAAGGGGTGGAGCTATCTATACAGCATGAACTAAAACAAAGGAAAGGGAGGAGCAGAGACAAAATGCAAAGAACACTTAAAGGCATATGACAGTAATGTGAAACATGACATATATATATATATATATATATATGGGGCTGGGCAAAAATATGGAAACACTACATGATTTGCAGGTGTGAAAGTGACATGTCTCGTTGAAAGCAGAAAGTGATGTTACATTCTTTTGCTTCTGCTGTGTGATGAGACACCTAGCTAACAGGTGGGAAGCCTCTCATCATTCACTGTATGCACTGCTAGTAATACGGAGTCATGTCAGAGCTTACTGAGCTTCAAAGAGGGCAAATTGTTGGTGCCGCTTAGCTGGTGCTTCTGTAACTGAAGTTGCTAATATTACGCGTCTCGAGGTACAGTATTAAAGGTCATGACAGTATTAATATTGTCCTTGAAAACATTGTCTGATGCAACAAAAGGACATTACACAGGATTGTGACCCGGAATAAGAACACAACTGCTGCAGATCTCAATCTCAGTCTTACAAAGCCCCTGTCCACAAAATCTGTAGAGGGAACAGGCGAGCTGCAATTGCCAAACCACTAGTGACTGATATTAATGCTCAGAATAGGAGAGAGTGCTGCAACACCCATAAATCATGGCCTGTCGATCAATGGAAGACTGTAATATGGTCCAATGAATCAAGCTTCACACTGTTCCCAATCAACAGACGTGTTTATGCGTCGCAAACACTGTCCCAAGCTTACCACCAGGACTGTCTTGTGCCAATGGCAAAGCATGATGGCGGCACTTCATGGTTTGGGCAGTCATATCTTGATATTCTGCAAGTCCCATCATCAACTTGAAAGGTTAAGTCACTACCAGCAATTATGTACAAATTTTGGCCAACCATGTGCACCCCATTGTGCAGACATGGTTTCCCAAAGACAGTGCCATTTACCAAGACAATAA
Organism: Staurois parvus; assembly: GCF_062004578.1. NCBI lineage: Eukaryota > Metazoa > Chordata > Amphibia > Anura > Ranidae > Staurois > Staurois parvus. The sequence continues at coordinate 5,288,712 of NW_028318623.1, read as the reverse complement.
TGTTCTGATTCACACAGCTGGTGTTGTCAAATTGTGGTTTGATGAGCATGCATGATGTCTCGCACCTTCCCTGGCGCCAAAGTCACCGGACCTCATTATCATAGAGCCACTATGGTCAATTTTCGAGAACAAGGTTAGGGCTTGTTTTCCGCCTTCAGTATCTCTTCGAGAACTGGAATGATTTTTGCACGAAGAGTAGTATCAGATTCCATTATCCACCAAGACTTATGTTTGTCAATTCCCAGGAGAATTCAGGCCATTTTGAATGCCAAAGGCAGTCCAACACCATATTAGGTAACAATTATGTCCTTTTACCTGGAGTTTCCAACTGTATATGAATTTTATAATCACTGCCTACTGTGGGACCTCGCTTCAAGTGGTAGAGCTTCTTCAAAGCACACGGCAACTCGCTTATTTTTTAAGGGCCTGTTTGCCCACTTTTATTTAAATGTCAGTTCAATAACATAAAGGTTTCCCACGCAGGGGTATCCACCATCACACGAATTCAAATGAACAGTATTCAGCCTCCTGGCTTGTACGCAGTTTTAAGTCTGCCTCCTGCAGACTCTTCCCAAAGTATGGCACTAGCACACAGCTAGTCCGGCTTCCACCTCTCCTAGGTGTAGCCCACCTGACTCCACGGCAGAGACTTCCTGTCTGCCGGGGTGGAGTCCGCCTGACTCCTAACTGCTGGGGTGGAGCTCAGACTCATGGCCTGGCCTCCACAAAAAGGCCTGCACACACCTGTGCAATCAGCACACTGGCTGCTCCCAAAATATGGGCCCAGGATTGGAGATTTCATCCCTCCCAAATCTCTTAGAAATCTCCAGGCAACAGGTCCCAAAACAGGCTTTACAAACCAAAGAGGAAACTTATAAACCCGTTTCCTCTGCATTATGAGAACTGCCTGGAGCCCCTCAACCTGCATGGTTGAGAATCCTGGGTCTCCATCATGATTTCCACCGTGGCAGGATACCGCACTGCCACACTACCTACAAAATATTTTTCTTTTGTAGGGAACTTGTCTTTGTCTTGTTATCAGCCCTACCAACACCCATGCATATCACATGAGCTTACAATGGCTACAGAAAGGATCTGCAAATATTTGTGTTAATCACTTCTGCTTTTATATTAGAAAAAAAGTGCTATAGGAAGTACTATTTGTATCTAACTGTTCCCTAAAAGTCTAGATAAAACCATATATAGATATTGAGTAGTACCTCCGCTCCCTACTCCAGTGATCTTGGGTTGCTTCTGGGTGCTGTGTTGGGTGGCTGGCCTGATGCATTGGGAACACAAGAGGTCGGCTGCTCAGCACTGGGGGCCATTTGGAGAATGTTTGCATTTTCTGAATGAATGCAAAGCGTTCTCTGATTTTGAGGTGGAGAGCATCATTATAATAGACAAGGGAGTACTCTTTACATCTGAAGGAAAAGATTTAACTTCCACATGCAGAAAGGCTTCTTCACAGTAAGAGCTGTGAAAATGTGGAATAGAATCCCTCAAGGACTAGCTCTGACCAGCTCAGTAGAATGTTTTGGTGAAAGTTGTGTGCATTCCTAAATGCATAAAATATAACTGGATACCAAGGTCACACAGTTGATCCAAGGAATATTCTAATTATTATTATTTTTATTATTCAGGATTTATATAGGGTCAGCAGTTTTCAGAGTGCTTTACAACATGAAAGCAGACAGTACAGTTACAATACAGCAGAAAAAAGACCGAGTGGCCCATCGAGTCTGCCTGTTTTTTTTTGTTGTTGTTGTTTTGGAGGTGTGTTTTTTTGTATTCTTCATACTTTTTCTGTCCTGTTTTTTTTGTTTTTTTTTACTTTTTTTCTGAATATAGGTCTATGTTTGTCCCAAGCATGTTTGAAGCCACTTACTATTGACTGGCTCACTACCTCTGTTGGAAGTTTATTCCAAGCATCCATCAAGTACCCTTTCAGTGAAATAATATTTTCTATGATTATTTTTGAACTTTCCTCCAGTTAGTTGGAAGTCATGTCCCTGTGTTCTTGATTTTGGTTTCATGTTGAAAATCCTGCCCTCCTGAACCTTATTCGCCCCCTTGATGTATTTAAATGTTTTAGCTATGTCTCCCCTTTCCCTTCTTTCCTCCAGACTGTACATATTAAGTTCCTGAACGCTCTCTTGATATGTTTTATCCCCCAGACCTTTCACCATTTATGCTACCCATCTCTGGACTCATTCTATTATATCAATTCAATACAGGAGGAATCAGAGGGTCCTTACATTCTAAAAGGGAGGGTCTTATAATACAAAAGGTAATAACTGTTGGGGATGAGCTAATGGAAAAAACGTACAGTTGTTAGGTGGGGGCAGGATAGGCCTCTCGTAAGAGGAGGGTTTTTAGGGATTGTCTAAAAATGGACATAATAGGAGATAGTCGGACCTATAGGGGTAAGGAGTTCCAAAGGATGGAAGTGGCTTTGGAGAAGTCCTGGAAGCGAGCATGGAAGATAAGGGAGCGAGAGAGGAGGAGGTCTTGGGAGGAACAGAGACTGATTTGGTTGGTATTTTAAGGCTAGATTAGTGAAGTAGCTAGGGGCAAAGTTGTGGATGGCTTTGTAAAATATTGTTGGTATTTAAAATTGAATTTGTTGGGTGACTGGAAGCCAGTAAAGGGATTGGCAGAGAGAGAGGGGTGGCAGACACTGAGCAGCTGGTAAGGTGGATGAGTCTGGCAGCAGCATTAGTGATGGAGTGAATAGGGGATAGTCTATGTAAAGGTAAGCCAATGAGAAGGGAGTTGCAGTAGTCATGGTGAGAGATGACCAAGGAGTATATTAGAAGCTTTCAGTGTCATTGGTTAGGAAGGGGCATATTTCAGAGATGTTGCAGAGGTAGAGGTGGTATGATTTGGACAGTGATAGGATGTTGGACCAAAAGGGGAGTTCAGAGTCCAGGATTACACTTGGCATCCTAACATGCAGGGACGGGTTGATAGTTGTGCCATTGATCTTGACAGAGGAGTCAGTGGAAGAGGCACATGGGGGAGGAAATATTATGAGTTTGGTTTTGGATAAATCCCCTCCTCATGGGCTTGCCTTTACATAGGCTATCCCCTATTCAGTCCATTATAAATGCTGCTACTGTCAGACTCATCCACCCTACCCATCGTTCAGTGTCTGCTGCTCCTCTGCTGATCCCTCCACTGGTTTCCGCTCACCCAACTAATTCAATTCAAAATATCAACAACAACTTACAAAGCCATCCAAAACTTGGCCCCCAGCTACATCACTGACTGTCTCAAAATATTAACCAAACCGGTCTCTTTTTTTCCTCCAAAGACCTCTTGCTCTCTAGCTCCCTTGTCACCTCCTCCCATGCCAGCCTTCAGAAATTTTTCTGAGCCTGTCCCATCCTATGGAACTCCCAACCCCAATCTGTCTGACTATATATTACTTTGTCTACTTTTACATGATCCCTGAAAACCCTTCTCTATAGAGAGACCTATCCTGCCTCCACCTAACAATTGTACTTTTATTTTCTCCATCAGCATATCCCCACAGCTATTACCTTTTGTATCACTTGACCCTCCTTTTTTGATTGTAAGCTCTAATGTGCAGGGCTCCCTGATTCCTCCTGTATTAAATTGGATTGTAATTGTACTGTCTGCACTCAAGGCGTAAAGCACTGTGCAAACTGTTGGCACAATATAAATTCTGTATAATAATTAACTGAGTTGATGAGGTGGTGTAATATCTAGGTTGGGATGTCTGATTTACTAGTGATGCCTGAGGATACTGATGGGCAGCACAGTGGCTAAATGGTTAGCACTTCCACCTGGCAGCACTAAGGTCATTGGTTCGAATCCCAACCACGGCACCACCTGCCTGGAGTTTGCATGTTCTCCCTATGCCTGTGTGGGTTTCCTCCAGGTGCTCTGGTTTCCTCCCACACTCCAAAGACATGCTGGTAGGTTAATTGGGTCCTGTCTAAGTTGGATATCGTATGTACTCTCCAGCGCCTCAGGATATGCACAAGCAAAAGGGAAGCCAAGGGAAATGTTCCAGGGGTGCAGCCCTCCTCAGACGGGGAAATCAGCCACTGGATAGAGAGAAAACAGGTGGCGCACACACCTAGTGCATTATCCAAGGTTTATTGTAGGAATGAAATAATAAAAACATACTCACAGACGAAGCATGTATCTAAAAAGCATAGAAAAATGACAATGGCCACAACGGCAGACAAGGTGTTCTCACTGTCAGTGCGGTCAAAAATCTGACGCGTTTCAGGGACGAATCCCTTTCCTCAGAGCTGATGACCAACCTCTGATGCTGATGTATGGACAGAAAGAGCCTTGGATAATGCACTAGGTGTGTGCGCCACCTGTTTTCTCTCTATCCTGTCTAAATTGTCCCTAGTATGTGTATGTATGAATGTGAGTTAGGGACCTTAGACTGTATGCCCCTTGAGGGTTAGGGACTGATGTGAATGTACAATATATATGTAAAGCTCTGCGTAAAATATACGCCACTATATAAGTGCCTGAAATAAAAAAATAATGGAGTGAGCTGAGGGGTAGAGATATACATTTGGGTGTCATCAGTGTAGAAAATCTCATTGCCTTCTGAGTGATTAGGTAGGATTTTTTTTTTTTCTCCCGCTGGAGACAGGACTATGCTTTATAGGGGGTTTTTGCCTTTCTCTGAATCAACTGTGGGTATAGTATTGTGTATATGGAGATCTTCCATGTATTTCTTTTTTTCTATTGGTTGAACTAGATGAACTTATGCCTTTTTTCAAGCTGGGCTTTGGTCAGGAACATTTCGTCTCCCCATCCCTTCATCCAGTATGGATTTGATCACATCACATGCATCCTGAGATATAGAGATGAATATCCGATAAAGAATGGGACTGTTCTATAAAAGTAAGAGAGCTTCTACCAGCACTCAGAAATGTGTGGAAAAAAAGTTCCTTTAATGATATAAAAGAGATTTGTGTGACCAGATGGCTTCAGAAAGGGCAAAGACTATCCAGAGCTGTCACTGCAAATCTGTCAATGACAGATGTGTGCTGCCTGCGTCTCGGTGGTAATACAATGAAGATCCCTGTTATTTCTTCCTCCTTTTTTTTCACTTCTTTTTCATCTCTACCCTTGTTTGCTTCTTCTCTATTTTGCTCACTCTAGCTTTTTCCTTCTCTTGCTCTTAATCGTAGACAGATAATACTTTAATTTACTGTAGGTGGGTGCAGGGGCGGACTGACAACTCATGGGGCCCCTGGGCAATAGGGGATCATGGGGCCCCTGTATCCTTGCCCAAACTCAAAAAAGCCTATGATACAGGTACCAGGGGCATCTCATGGGGCCCCCTATTGACCCCGGGCCCTCGGGCAGTGCCCGGGTTTCAAAATGGTCAGTCTGCCCCTGGGTGGGTGATTGTCAGAGGGGGTGATAGGGAGATTGGAGTTTGCAGTGTCCTCTTTTGATGCATGTGTACAGACTTTGTTAAAGTGATACTAAAGGTTCAGTTTCTTTTTTTTTTTCTAAATAAACGTTATATTTACCTGCTTTGTGCACAGAGCAGCCTAAAGCTTCCTCTTCTTGGGATCCCTGCCAGCGCTCTTGCCTCCTCCTTTCTGTCGGGTGCCTCCATAACAAGCAGCTTGCTACGGGACACCAAAGCAGGCGTGCATCCAAGCCACTGCTCCATGTGTCCATTCACACACACGGAGCCACAGCTTGGCTCGGCCCCACCCCCTCTGTCTCCTCATCGGCACACTGGCTGTAATTGACAGTAGTGGAAGATAATGTCTCCCATTGCTGTCTCAGGCAATGAGGAGGTCTCTATCCAGGACAGCCGAGGTTCTCGGGCACATCCTGGGGCTGAAAGGACAAAGTAACGCATGTCAATGAATAATAAAAAAAAAAAAAAGTTAAAACAAAATTAACAAATGCATTTGTTTCATTCAGATGTCACATGATGCAATAGTAGTCTGGGCCCATGGGGAAATGAATTCAATTTTCGAGTTTGTTTGATGATTTGGTAAAAGAATGGATCTGAATTTCATTCCATTTGTTAATTTGGACGCACATGATGCCAGTTGATAATGACTAATCAGCTCATGCCATTTCTCTTGGTGGGTTGGACTAGTGTCCAAAAAATATTGAATCCTTCTGATTCAATAATATATCGAATATATAGCAATCCTCCAGAAAAACTGCAAAAGTTTGCGAATCCACCCAGAGCAATGAATATATGAAACGAATGAAAGACGGGAAACAAATTCCGAAAACGAATCGGTTCAACAGATCTAATATAAAGTAATGAAATTCTTCAATGAGCGAATGCATCTGAAAGGAAATGAAAATTTCCAGTGTGCACATGTCCAGTGAGGAGTAGAGAGATAGATTTGGGTGTCATCAGCGAAGAGATGGTATTGGTGATGGCTAGCTTAACTGGCCATGTTACAAAAGTAGGACAAGAGCAATGCAAATTAATCTGGTCATGGAAATATGGAGAAAAAATATGTATTTTGGTTCCTCTGACAATTTTGGAAACGTGAATGTTAAAGGCCTGTGCTGCTGTCCATAGACATACCGGCTTTATCCAGTTGGGATCAATAAGATCAGACTATTAACATCTAACATTTATATGGAAGGGAGGGGGGTGCACAAAACTCAATTACTGGTTGGATATGCAATTTGGTTTGTGCCTCCCTGGAAGAGGGTTTTTCATGTATAACCCTGCTTGATTCTCTGAGCATTGCATACTTATGCAATGAATGGGAGCAAGCAAGACACCCCCATGACAAGCCAGCTTCATTTGGGGGTACAGTGATAGCTAGGTAATGTCTTTTATATGGAACATGTCAAATTAGAAAAATGGGAGCTGCCATCACCAATCTATTTTTAAAGGGGGAAACATCACTGCTGATATATTAAACTTTTGTTCAATACTTAGGGAGTCACTGACCCAGAATGCAATCAGAAGTGTCAGGTTAGTCAAGGAGGGATACACATGACAACCTTTAGAGCTTTTTCCTTAACCTCCTTAGCGGTTTTCCTGAGTGTAGCTCGGGGTAAAATTTAAATACCAAGAGCGGTAACCCCGAGCTACACTCGGCTTACCATGCGGCGTTGCTCAGGGAGTCCCTGTAACACTTACCTTGTCCTTCGCGGTGTGTCCCCTGCAGCATCCCTGGCCATCTCCTCCGGCCGATGCCGGCATCCGGCTTCCGTGTTCCAGTCCCTGTGACGTCGGGACGTACGGGTGCCAGAACCGGTGGCAAATTTGAAATTTTTAAAAAATGTCATTTTTGCTGTCATTGCTGTTTCAATGCATTTCACATACATTTTGTCCCGAGTGCTTTGTCCGGCGCCCTGCCTGCATTATGACTGTTCTTTCTGCCTGGAAACTTAGAAAAGTCCATGGCGTCCAAAAAGCGTCCCTTTACGTCAAAAGCGGTTTTAGACCGGCTAGAGAACAGCGATAGTAAATCAGAACCACTTGCAGAATTGAGTGATAATGATTCGTGGGGGAAATTCGTCATCAGACACTGAAAACGATTTTGCGACTTTGCTCAGCGATCTGCGAACTTGGTGCTCTATTTCAAATTTCAGTGTTTTTGGTTTGATTATATTATTGAATTAAATTTATTATTATTATATTATTATTTTTTATGATTATTTATTAAATTATAATTTATGATTTCATGTTTCAAATTTTATCATACCCGGGATGTTTAATAGACTCTTGTTCAGACAGATTTCAGTGAGTTATTCCTAAAAATTACAGCCTACAATAAAAAACTACATATTTCCATGCAAAAAATGGTACCGCTTTCAGCACAAACAATCGGAAAGAATCAAACCGCTAGGGAGGTTAAAGAAGAATCCCAGGCATGATATATTTTTACGTAGTTACTTTGGTTTAGCTTCAGCCATACCTGGTCAATGATCATGGAAGTTGGAAATCACTGAAGTAGACATCCTTACTCTAATCATCTCCACTAGCTTTTGGGTTCTGAGCGAACCTGATGTAGCACTACAATATTGAATTTGTATAGCAAGCCATAGGTGTGAATTTATCCAGTCTGAATTGAACAGGTCTCTGGCCAACTTTTTATCACCATTAAGCTGGCTTTAGTTCAAATTCTCTTTTTTTAATAACGTTCATTATATTTTCTAATTGTTAGTGGGTTCAGATCTGTATCTGTTTTCAACTGCAGTGATGAGAGAATTTGAAATTGCTGGATGGAATTTTTTTTGCGAATTTATAAAGCAGCCCAAATATTATGCGCCATGGGTGGAAGGAAATAAAATTACTTGATTCCCCCATCAACACAGTCAGTGGTGATGGCGGAATCCCTCCCACAGCACTATTATGTTCTGCCAGTGGGTAGCCTTCCATGCTAGCAGAACACAATGGGCACTACTGGCGGCTATATCTATCGGAGGTGATCATATGCAAAAAATCTCCCCATGGATGGATTGAATCTTGGCCGGTTTCCGCTGAACTGGCTGACATTCATTCCATCAATGGACAGCTTAAAGTGGAGTTCCAGTCATTTTTGTGTTTGTTAAAAGTCAGAAGCTTCAAAAACTGTAGCTGCTGACTTTTAATAAACACACGCTCAACTGTCCCGGGGTCCAGCGATGTGCTCACCCGCACCGTCACTTCTCTCCTCGGCACCAGCATCTCAACTGTGGGCACCAGGCTGTGACAGCTTGCGGCTTCACAGCTTGGTGCCCACTGCGCATGCGCGAGTCGCGTTGCACATTCTGATTGGTCTGGCTGTCTGCAACCTGTGAAGTGTCCCAGACGACTGCAGGAGGAAGGGGGGGGGCAACTTCCAGCTGACCTAGAAGTGGGAGTGGGTACCTGTCAAAACCAGGTATCCGTTCCCCCCAAAAAGTGCCAAATATGGCATTGGAGTGGGGGGAGGAGGCAAACAAGCAAAGTTTCCACTTCTGGGTGAAACTTCACACTAGCTTTGTTAGTGGACATTTAGACAGGCGTTTGGGAAGCGTTTTAACACTCCTCAACCGCCTATGAAAATTCTACACATGGCAGCACACAATGCTGTTCACACTGAAGTGTTAGTGTCACGTCGCGGCAAAATTTGACGCCTCATGTCGAGTCAGGAGGAGTTGAAGCCTCCCATTCAAGTCTATGGTGATGCTCCTCAAACGCCTGGCAGGCGTTTGTGGGGCGTTAATACCATTAACCTTCATTATAGGCGTTTGTGGTATGGTTTTAACGCTTGGAAAACGGCTCAAAAATGCTCATAGGGCGTTTGGGGAGCATTTGGGGAGTGTTTGAGGAGCGTTAAAAATGCCTAACGCCTGTCAAACGTTATAGGGGCGTTTGGCAAGAGTTAGAAATCAGTCAAGCCGGCCATAGACCAAGTAAAAACCGAAGATCTGTTGCTTGAAAAATAAAAATAGAGTATAGGATTGTGCCATTATTTGTTTTGTTTTTCTTTTAAAAAAATCCAACGTGTTAGATCAGCACTTTCGATTGCGGCACAAAAATAGCATATCACAGCTGGCACGCTAATGATGCGAAGAACAAACAATCGTAAGAATTTTCATTCAGTTTTCGCCTCGTCCATGGCTTCCTTAGGAGTATGTGTGTGCTTTTCAATTTGGAAATTCCATTCATTCCAAAATCAGAATGTTAAAAGCATACAAAATTTTGAACTTCCTTCAAACGACATTCATCAAGCCATCAAATGTACCAAGAATTTTCTTATTCATTTCTGTACCTTTTTTTTGTTTTTTGTTTGAAAATCTGACAGTGTATAGCCAAATGTACTATTTTTCCTTTCCATGAACAGTGTCAGATACCAGCAGTGACCTGAGCTGCCCCCCTCCAGCTTTCACTGAATGCATTGTTTATTTTCCATGTCCTTTCTGTTTTTTTCAGATTCTTGGGGGTCAGTCTTGTGTGTTTACAAGTCATACATTGGCAAAGTGTTTGTTTATTTTTCCAGATCTGCTCTCTGGACCTGTTCCATGTGAGTGCAGAGCAAATAAACAGAGTGACTGACCATGGGAGGGAGAAGAGACAGGAGGGGACAGTGGACAGATGCAAGGACTCATTTAGTGACAGTGATTGGAGGATATGCATCTGTCAATAGAATACAGTCTTTAGAAGGTGACAACCCTTTAGTTGGTTGACACATTAGCAGATCCTTGGGGAATATTCCAAGATGGACATAAAAAATTATAAAGACCTTACACCCTACTCCAAATTTATTTATTTATTTATTATGGGTACTTATATAGCGCCGTCACTTTACGCAGCGCTTTACATATATATATTGTACATTCACATCAGTCCCTAACCCTCAAGGGGCGTACAATCTAAAGTCCCTAACTCACATTCATATACAAGGGCCAATTTAGACAGGATCCAATTAACCTACCAGCATGTCTTTGGAGTGTGAGAGGAAACCAGAGTACCCGGAGGAAACCCATGCAGGCACAGGGAGAACATGCAAACGCCAGGCAGAAGGTGCCGTGGTTGGGATTCGAACCAACGACCCGAGTACTGCCAGGCAGAAGTGCTAACCATTTAGCCACTGTGCTGCCCAAAATTCACCAAAAATAATGTTACAGGATTACCGGTGATCTGGGGGCAAGGTGTGACAAAGATGTTGCATTATCGGTATCAAGAGGAGAACACAAAACACATGTTGCTCACTTGCTCATTTTAAGTTTAATGTCAAACAAAAATGGATCACATTATTTATTTTATCTATTTATTATAGGTACTTACAGTGGGGATCGAAAGTTTGGGCACCCCAGCTAAAAATTTGTATTAATGTGCTTAAAGAAGCCAAGGAAAGATGGAAAAATCTCCAAAAGGCATCAAATTACAGATTAGACATTCTTATAATATGTCAACAAAAGTTAGATTTTATTTCCATCGTTTACACTTTCAAAATAACAGAAAACAAAAAAATGGCGTCTGCAAAAGTTTGGGCACCCTGCAGAATTTATAGCATGCACTGCCCCCTTTGCAAAGCTGAGACCTGCCAGTGTCATGGATTGTTCTCAATCATCGTCTGGTAAGACCAGGTGATGTCAAGCTCAAAGGTATTAAATGCCCAGACTCATCTGACCTTGCCCCAACAATCAGCACCATGGGTTCTTCTAAGCAGTTGTCTAGAAAACTGAAACTGAAAATAGTTGACGCTCACAAAGCTGGAGAAGGCTATAAGAAGATAGAAAAGCGTTTTCAGATGTCAGTAGCCTCTGTTCGGAATGTAATTAAGAAATGGCAGTCATCAGGAACAGTGGAAGTTAAAGCAAGATCTGGAAGACCAAGAAAAATATCAGAAAGAACAGCTCGCAGGATTGTGAGAAAAACAATTCAAAACCCACGTTTGACTGCACGATCCCTCCAGAAAGATCTGGCAGACACTGGAGTTGTGGTACACTATTCCACTATAAAGAGATACTTGTACAAATATGGTCTTCATGGAAGAGTCACCAGAAGAAAACCTCTTCTACGTCCTCACCACAAAAATCATCGTTTGAACTTTGCAAATGAACATATAGACAAGCCTGATGCATTTTGGGAACAAGTTCTGTGGACCGATGAGGTTAAAATTGAACTTTTTGGCCGGAATGAGCAAAGGTACGTTTGGAGAAGAAGGGGCACAGAATTTAATGAAAAGAACCTCTGTCCAACTGTTAAGCATGGGGTTGGATCAATCATGCTTTGGGGTTGTGTTGCAGCCAGTGGCACAGGGAACATCTCACGAGTAGAAGGAAAAATGGATTCAATAAAATTTCAGCAAATTTTGGATGGTAACTTGATGCCATCTGTGCAAAAGCTGAAGTTGAAGAGAGGATGGCTTCTACAAATGGATAATGATCCTAAACACACCTCGAAATCTACGGTGATTACATCAAGGGGCGTAAACTGAAGGTTTTGCCATGGCCTTCACAATCTCCTGACCTCAACATAATTGAAAATCTATGGATAGACCTTAAAAGAGCAGTGCGTGACAGACAGCCCAGAAATCTCAAAGAACTGGAAGACTTTTGTAAGGAAGAATGGGCAATGATACCTCAAACAAGAACTGAAAGACTCTTGGCTGCCTACAAAAAGTGTTTACAAGCTGTGATACTTGCCAAAGGGGGCAGTACAAGATATTAACTCTGCAGGGTGCCCAAACTTTTGCAGACGCCATTTTTTTGTTTTCTGTTATTTTGAAAGTGTAAATGATGGAAATAAAATCTAACTTTTGTTGACATATTATAAGAATGTCTAATCTGTAATTTGATGCCTTTTGGAGATTTTTCCATCTTTCCTTGGCTTCTTTAAGCACATTAATACAAATTTTTAGCTGGGGTGCCCAAACTTTCGATCCCCACTGTATATAGTGCCGTCAATTTACATATATATTGTACATTCACATCAGTCCTTGCTCTCAAGGAGCGTAAAATTTAAGGTCCCTAACTCACATTCATACATACACATACTAGGGACAATTTAGACAGGAGCCAATTAAAGTGTTACTAAACCCACAACAGTAAAATCAGTCTGTACAGTGAAGGAAATAAGTATTTGATCCCCTGCTGATTTTGAATGTTTGCCCACTCACAAAGAAATGATCAGTCTAAAAATCGAATGGTAGGTGAATTGTAACACTGAGAGACAGAATAGCAACAAAAAATTCAAAAGAAATGCATGTCTAACAAATGATGACTGATTTGCATGTTCATGCGGGAAATAGGTATTTGATCCCCTTCACAAAACATGACTTACTACTTGGTGGCAAATCCCTTGTTGGCAATCACAGAGGTCAGACGTTTCCTGTAGTTCATGAGGGAAATAAGTATTCGATCCTCTATCATTCAGCAGGATTTCTGGCTACCAGGTGTCTTTCATACAGGTAACAAGCTGAGATTAGAAGCAGTCTCTTAAAGGGAGTGCTGCTAATCTCATTTTGTTACCTGTATAAAAGACACCTGTCCACAGGAGCAATCAAACAATCAGATTCCAAACTCTCCACCATGGCAAAGACCAAAGAGCTGTCCAAGGATGTCAGGGACAAGATTGTAGATCTACACAAGGCTGGACTTGTCTACCAAACTATCGCCAAGCAGCTTGGTGAGAAGGATGACAACAGTTGCTGCAATCATTCGCAAATGGATGAAACACAAAACAACTGTCAGTCTCCCTGTGGAGGGAGTTGAAAGTTCAAGTTGCCAAACATCAGCCACCAGACCTTAATGAATTGGAGAGGATCTGCCAAGAGGAGTGGACCAAAATCCCTCCTGAGATGTGTACAAACCTGGTGGCCAACTACAGGAAACGTCTGACCTCTGTGATTGCCAACAAGGGATTTGCCACCAAGTACTAAGTCATATTTTGTGAAGGGGATCAAATACTTATTTCCCTCATGAACATGCAGATCAGTGCATCATTTGTTAGACATGCATTTCTTTTGAATTTTTTGTTGCTATTCTGTCTCTCAGTGTTGCAATTCATCTACCATTCGATTTTTTTTAGACCGATCATTTCTTTGTGAGTGGGATCTTGCATGGTGCTCCAGACCTAGGGAGACTGACAGTTGTTTTGTGTTTTTGTGATTTTGCACTTCCGCTTTAGTGGGCATGCATGTCCTATAGCTGTAAATCTGCTATAGGGTGGATAGCAACCAAAACTGATACCTTGTAACATCTACAATGTATTACAAGTCACAAACACGTACAAGACTGCTCTCACTGAATAAAGCTGCCTTTATTCATCATTTCCAGTCATTATTTTCTTTATCTCTTTCCCTGCAGAAAAGCCAAACAACATTGGAGCTGGAGCCACCGGCGGTATAATTGGAGGGATCATTGCCGCCATCGTGGGCATAGCTGTGGTGGCCACCGTGATCCTGATCTGCCGACAGCAGCGAAAAAATCAAACTGCCAAAGACGAGGAGGAGTGAGTATTTGGAGATATTCATTAGACATCTCTGTTCTGGATGGACACTTCTCATGCAATGTATCATTGTTTAGATATACTGTATTTTTGTCATATAAATAGGAAATATTGAGTTATGTAAACTTTGCATTATTGAACCAAATGATACATAGGGGTTTATACACTAAAGCTGGAGAGTGCAAAATTGCATAGAAACCAATCAGCTTCCAGGTTTTATTGTCAAAGCTTAAAGTGTTACTAAACCCACAACAGTACAATCAGTCTGTATATGCAGTAAAGCATGCTTGCTATACTCACTGTGAAACCTAAGGGGTTAATCCTCTGCATTGTATAAAAAGGCTGTTTGATCCTGATTTCTTTGGTCCTCCCCTTCTTCCAGTGTCCCCCTCTTATCTCCTGATAGGACATATCCTGTGAAGTCACTCTGCACACTCTTAGTTTGGTGTGTGTCACTAGAGAGGTGTTTTTTTTTCTTGGGAGAGTGCATGTGATCAGCACAGGGCCAATCAGCACTGTCCAGACAGAGGTCAGAGGTTCTGCTGATGAGAAAAGGTATTTAGCAGTTTATATTTACTAAAATATTTGCATTTCCGTGTTGTGTGTACTGTGGGAGACCGGATATAGTGAATGCAGGGTCCGGGGAGATCAGATATAGTGAATGCAGGGTCTGGGGAGATCAGATATAGTGAATGCAGGGTCCTGGGTAGACCAGATATAGTGAATGCAGGGTCCAGGAGACCAGATATAGTGAATGCAGGGTCCGGGGAGACAAGATATAGTGAATGCAGGGTCCGGGGAGACCAGATATAGTGCATTCAGGGCCCGGGGAGACCAGATATAGTGAATGCAGGGTCCGGAGAGACCAGATATAGTGAATGCAGGGTCCGGGGAGACCAGATATAGTGAATGCAGGGTCCGGGGAGACCAGATATAGTGAATGCAGGGTCCTGGGTTTAGTAACACTTTAACTGAACAAGCTGAAGTTAGAAGCGTATTGACTACCATGCACAATTATATAAATCAGACTGCAAACGTACCTTATCCCTCATATATCATATAAAGAACCATAAAAACCAAATGGGACATTACTGGTACAGAAAGTAGACAACATCATATTGATTTATTGAAACATATCTTCCAACCATAAAAACAGTATTTTGGCTAATCAGCCCAATATTTCACAGCATTGTATATCATGACATCAAAAGTACTCCAGAGCTCGACACGTTTCGCTGTTTGCTTCCTCAGGACCCCAGAGGAGTTGAAGACAAAAAAATTCAGTATCATAGCTGAAAGATAGATACAAGATGCATATATTTGCAACACATTAAGCAATTATAATCATTACATAACACTACCAAAAGAAAACTTTCTCCACAAACTCATATGTCAACATGAGTGGTAATAAAGGGCAACAGTATCCACATAGCGGTTAAAAAGGTCCCAAATGAATATCTGCCCATACGGCCAGATCCTACCATGCACAGCTGCGGCAGATTTGGAGTGCTTCAGTTTCCGTAAATCTCCCCCATAGTCCTTAGTAGACATGTACATGCCAGAAAATTCCATTTCATTTAGTTTCAGATGCATTTGATCATTGATTTTGGTTTCATCCCATTCGTTACATTGAACCGATTCGTTTTCAGAATTTGTTTCGGATCTACGGCATTTGTTTGGTATATTCGTTGGTCTGGGCGGATTCAATAAATGTTGCAGTTTTTCTGCAAGATTGCTTTATATACAATATACAGATTCAATATTTTTGGTCGCTAGTCCAACCCACCAAGAGAAATGGCATGAGCTGATTGAACGAAGTCGACAGGTGTCATATGCATCCGAATTAATGAATCTAATGGAGTTCGGATCCATTCATCATCCAAATTTGATTTATCGAACAAATTCAAAAATTGAATTCAATTCTCCATGGGCCTGAACTACTATCGCATCATGTGATGTCATCCCAATGGAACCAATGTATTAGTTCAGCCTTTCTCAACCTTTTCAACACAGAGGAACCCTTGAAATAACTTTCCGGTCGCAGGGAACTCTTTCTAAAAATTACTGTATCTACAACTAGACATGTGCGTTTCGTTTCTATTCCTTTTTTATATGCAAATTTCATTTTTGAGGATTCAGATGTACCGTATACTAATCTCTGGATGGACATAGTAACGATTTTCAACTAACCCGTAAATATGATAATGAATTTAACAAATGCATCGTCATCACATGACCTCATATGATGCAATAGTGGATCTCTAAGAAACGAATGCATCCGAAATGAAACAAACATTTCCGGCGTGCACATGTCTATCTACAACTCAGGATACGTTAGTGCGATGGTCATTGGGAAGAATTACCCTCTTATAGACAGAAAGTGGCATCAGCGGGAGCTTATCTGAGAAGCAGAAATTGCTCATTGCTCAAGGAACCCCTACCAATCTCTGAAGGAACCTTGGTTGTGTAACCCGGCTCTACATTATATACCTGAAATATGACATCAATTCACAATCTATGGTTGAACTAGATGGACTTTTTGTCTTTTTTCAGCCAGACTAACTATGTAACTATGTAACAAAAAATATATAAAACATCAGCTTTAAATCCTTTTAACAACTTGAAGTCCACTTAACATTCATGTATGTCGGCAGTTTCAAGTGGTATACCGGAATGATGCATCATACCGGCATCCAGGGGCGGAATGACCATTTGGAAACTCGGGCACTACCTGAGGGCCCGGGGTCAGTAGGGGGCCCCATGAGATGCCCCTGGTACCTTTTTCATAGGCTTTGTTTAGTTTGGGCAAGGACACAGGGGCCCCATGATCCTCTATTGCCCAGGGGCCCCATGAGTTGTCAGTCCACCCCTGCCGGCATCACCCCAGTATTGTTTTTACTGTGGGTGATTCTCTTTTTTTGTAAAAGCTATCCTAGTGGCTTAGTTAGACGCTGGATTGCTTTTACAGGTGACGGAGGGGGTCCCCCCCCCTGCCGCCTTCCGGTGCCTCTCCTGGCTCTCCTGTCCCAGCGGGGAGCCCCGCACCGAAAACCAGCAGTTCCATAAAGGTGATCAGAGACCGGAATGTCGTCTCTGTGGCAGGGGCGGACTGACAACTCATGGGGCCCCCGGGCAATAGGGATCATGGGGCCCCTGTGTCCTTGCCCAAACTCAAAAAAGCCTATGAAATAGGTATCAGGGGCATCTCATGGGGCCCCCTACTGACCCCGGGCCCAAGGGCAGTGCCCGAGTTTCCAAATGGTCAGTCCGCCCCTGCTCTGTGGTATAGGAAACCGTAACTGAGAGTGATGAGTCTTTTGTCCCTTCCGGTTTCACTGGATATAAGCAGCACCATTTTTAAATTGGAAAAGCATCTGATCACATCTTGGTGTGATCAGATGCTTTTAAGGGCAGAGGTGACATCTGGGGTCTAATAGACCCCAGATCTCTCCATAAAGAGTACCTATCACTGCTTATTGTTGTCATACAGGGATGTTTACATTCCTTGTGACCGCAATAAAAGTGATTAAAAAATATATATATTAACCACTTCCCGTCCAGCCCATGTAGATAAATGGCTAGAAGGGAGCGCTGCTGATGCGGGTGGATGTTTCTAAACATTCCCCCGCATCCATTGCCTGTGTGTGCTCTCCTCTGGACACAGCAGAACACCAATCGCTGTGCAGGACCTGCCTGGAGTTTGCATGTTCTCCCTGTGCCTGCATGGGTTTCCTCCGGGTACTCTGGTTTCCTCCAACACTCCAAAGACATGCTGGTAGGTTAATTGGCTCCTGTCTAAATCAGCCCTAGTATGTGTATGTATGAATGTGAGTTAGGGACCTTAGATTGTACACCCCTTGAGGGTTAGGGACTGATGTGAATGTACAAGATATATGTAAAGTGCTGTGTAAATTGACGGCGCTATATAAGTACCTGAAATAAATAAATATAGGGCTTCTGCTTTAAAAATATATAATGTTTGGATGGGTCTAGCAAAAAAAGCTGAATTTGTTCTTACATGTACACAAAACGTGTCATAAAAGGACTGGACATAAAATAAATCTTACCAGGGCCGAATCTAGATCTGATCTGGGGGTGCAGTGAAAAAAGTCAGGGGACATAATGTCAGCAGTGTGTGTGAGTCACTGACGGTGTGTCACAAAGTCTTACGACCTGGGAAACACTATTATGTATTCATTTTCATTAGATTAGGATGATTCAACAAAACCTGTTCCCCTCCCTATATCAGATGTCTCTATCAGAGTCCCCTTTTACATCAGAAATCTTCATTAGAGTCCCCCTTTACATCAGGAGTCCTCATCAGAGTCCCCTTTTACATCCTGACTACTCATCAGAGTCCCCCTTTACATCAGGTTCCTATCAGAGTGCCCCCTTACATCAGGTATCCCCATCAAAATCCCTCCTACATCGGTGTCCCCATCAGAGTGCCCCCTTACATCAGGGTTCCTTTCAGATTGCCCCCTTACATCAAGATCCCCACCACAGTGCCCCCTTACACCAGGTGTCCCCATCAGAGTGTACCCTTACATCAGGGTTCCCATCACAATGCCCCCTTACATCAGTGTCCCCATCAGAGTGCCCCCTTACATCAGGGTTCCTTTCAGATTGCCCCCTTACATCTGGTGCCCCATCAGAGTGCCCCCTTACATCAAGATCCCCACCAGAGTGCCCCCTTACACCAGGTGTCCCCATCAGAGTGTACCCTTACATCAGGGTTCCCATCACAAATCCCCCTTACATCAGTGTCCCCATCAGAGTGCCCCCTTACATCAGTGTTCCTAACAAGAGTCCCCCTTACATTGATTGTCTTCATCAGAGTGTCCCCTTACATATGATCAGTTATCCCCATCAGAGTGCCCCCATACATAGAATGTCCCCATGGATCATGGATGCACTCTCAGAGACCTGGGGTGGCACAGCTAAAATCTGGGGGGGGGGCACAGCCCCCCCCAGCACCCCCCCCAACCCGAATCTTACCAAAGCCGATCTAAAAATAAAAATTCCGTATGGTAAGATCCTTCACCAGTACCGAGGACTGGCGCAGGGTTGTACCTCCCCGTCTATTATTTCCTCTTACAGCCCTAGATTTGACGGAGACTGATTGCTGGTAATTGTAATTTGAGGTCTGCAGGGAAAAAAGTGATTCATTCCCAGGAAGGACAAGTGTCTCATCAGCCATATTGATGTAATGGCACATAAAGAGTATTGGGTCACAGATGATGTGATGACCCCGGTGCTGATTCCGCCATAATATGACAGAGATAGAAGAGCCACTACTCCAGACACCATCTCCGGAGCTGTCAGTGAACAGCTGTCCCTGGGCTGACTATATCCTACAGGACTATCTATACTGAAGTGAGGAAATGATCCCGCTATACATTGATGGGATGACAGGTGCTGCAGAATAGTCACCTTTACCGTCGCTGTGTATTACATGACTGACAGAGAGCTGGAAATGTATAGACATTACATTAATGGTAATAAATCTCCTTCCTATCTCTTCCAATCCTGACGGTTTTCCCATCTCAGTTTGATCTTTTTTTTTTAATCCATTTGTTTTAAATATATATATAAATGACATTTTATATTTTCAGTTATATTAAACGTAAGCAGTATTAAACCCAAAAACAAACATTTATTACATTGCAGTTTACTAATTCTTAGATGTGATGGCTGCATTAGTTTTCTTTTTTTTTTTTTCAATTTTTATCTGGCGATCCAGCCACCAAGTCGTTTTTCAAAAGAACAAGCTCACTTCCAGATGTATTAGTTACAGAGATAAGGCAAACCATTTAAGGCCCCATTTAGATGGGGCGGACCTGTCAGCAGATTCACATGCTCAACTGGGGGATCTCTCCACTGATCCCTGCTGAGCAAGCAGATAAAAAGTTTGTGTCCGTTCTGCAGGGACCATAGACAGACATTGGATGGGACTTAGAAGTTGCATTGGTGTGAACCAGGTCTAAGGCTCCCGCTCTTGTGGTTTTTTTTTTTTGGACCGTTTCTACTCGCTGCGCATAGGGCAGTCCATTAACCTGGAAGAAAAAAAACACCCCAAAGAAACTCCAAAAGCTTTTTTTGGAGTGGAACATTTTTTTCACTGCACATTTGTAACGCATTTTTCATGAGAAAAACATGCGTGGCAAACGTGCGCCTGCTACCCGTTGCTTGGGGTGGCATTAACAGTTAATGGCACTGCAGGTGCAACGTGTATTTGCAGTGTTTCCAAAATGCGTGTTTTCTGTGCGCACATTCTGGAAATGTCAGGGGTGAATAGAACCTAACGGTCCTTTCACACAGGCGTTCTGCTTTTTTCTTCAGTTCAGTCACGTTTTTTCACAGAAAAACCGGATGAGTTTACATCTGTTGTTTCATCCATTTACATCCGTCTTTTCATCTGTTTTTTCATCCATTCTTCATCCATTTAGATCTATTTTTCATCCATTTAGATCTGTTTATATTCATTTTTCATCCGTTTACATCCGTTTTTCATCCATTTTTCATCCATTTTGATCTGTTTATATCCATTCTTCATCCATTTTAGATCTGTTTTCATCCGTTTATATCCGTTTTTGATCCATTTGCATCTGTTGACATCCGTTTTTCGTCCGTTCCGGGTTTTTTTTTTGAAGAAAAATAGGCCTTTTTCACACGGGGGTTCCATATGTCCGGTTTTCATCTTTCCATTTACGGATGAAAAACAGACCCCCATGTATTTCTATGGACTTGCGGATGTAAACTGATGAACATCTTTTTACATCTGTTAATGTCCACATCCGTTTCCATCCTTTTTTTTGAATGGAAGAAAACCCTATTTTTCTTCTGCAAAAAACCTAGAATGGACTAAAAATGAATGTCAATGGATGTAAGCAGATGAAAACGGATAAAAACTGGATGAAAAATGGATGTAAACGGATCTAAATGGAAGACAAGGGATGTAAATGGATGAAAAATGGATGTAAACGGATCTAAATGGAAGAAAAGGGATGTAAATGGATTAAAAATGGATGTAAACGGATGAAAAACTGATGTAAACGGAAGAAAAAGGATATAAACAGATGAAAAATGGATGCAAACAGATGAAAAACAGATGTAGATGGATGAAAAAATGGATGTAAATGGATCTAAGTGGAAGAAAAAGGATGTAAACGGATTAAAAATGGATGTAAACTAATGTAAACAGATGAAAAAGGATGTAAACGGAAGAAAAAGGATGTAAATGGATGAAAAGGGATGAAAAACAGATGTAAACAGATGAAAAGGGATGTAAACGGAAGAAAATATGTAAATGGATGTAAACAGATGAAAAACAGATGTAAACGGATGAAAAATGGATGTAAACGGATGTAAACTCATCCATTTTTTTTTTTTAAAACATGACTGAACTGAAGAAAAAAAAGGAACGCCCGTGTGAAAGGACCCTTAGGGTTTTCTTCCGTTCAAAAAAAACGGACGTTAACTAATGCAGGCATTAACGGATGTAAAAATGTGTTCATCCGTGTCCATAGAAATGCATGGGGGTCCGTTTTTCATCCATAAACAGACAGACGAAAAACGGACATACGAAACGCCCGTGTGAAAGAGGCCTTACTCTCAACATTGACATTTGCATAGAAGATTTGGATGCTTGCTATGGCACTCTAGTGGGAGGTGAGGGAAAGGGGGAGGGGAGGGGGTTGAGGGTGTCTGAAAAACTGAAGGTATGAACTGGTACTGTGTTTTATTGTTCCTAAAGTTTAAAATGTTGGCAAAATCTTTTATTTTCTTTTTTTCCGCACCCAAAATAACACTTATTTACCCTTTTTATATTTTAACATTTTGGTAAAAGTGATGCTTTTTTTATTATAATATTTATAATATATTTTTCTGTTTTCCAGGTTTGAAGGGCCTCCGGCATATAAACCACCTCCTCCTTCCCTAAAGCTGCAAATTGAAAAGGTAAACATTTAAAAGTATATTTTGTAAAAACACGGCAAGAAAAAAACAACATTTTATTAGTTGTTGCTCTTTAAATATAATCCTCCAATCCACTAATCTCCTGTCCCATATGGTAGAGTGGGAGTCGTCTCTTAGTACAGCATCTGTGCCCTCTTGTCTGATATCTGAGGCTTAAAGGAGTTTTGTGAGCATTAAGCAAAATATGAAAACACTTTCAGGAGATTTCTGAGGGTTAAAGCCCAACTCTGGTCTGGGAGAAAGAAAAAAAAAATTGTGGGGCTCCCCAGTACTGCAAGGGATTAATGATCTTTAGCCCTTTCATTGCCAGAGCCATTTTTGCCTTTTTTTGCACACGTTTAAAAAATCATTTTTTAATGAAGTTGACATAAAACTCCCAAAACCTTATATATTTTCTGAAAACGGACACCCTAGAGCAGGGTCAACAAACTTTTGAAGCAAAGGGCCAGTTTACTGTCCTTACGTTTTTTAAGGGGGGCCAGATTGTGGCCAGTGGGAATAGAAAATGCCATGGGCTTGGTTTACTAAATGGGGGTAAAACATTTTTACATAATTGGTGTCAGTGTGAAGAATAGTGTCCCATCATTGGTGTCAGTGGGAGGGATAGTACCCCATATTTGATATCAGTTGGAGGAATAGTGCCCCATTGTTTGTGTCAGTGGGAGGAATAGTGCCCATCATTGGTATTAGTGGGAGGAATAGTGCCCCATCATTGGTGTCAGTGGGAGGAATAGTGCCCCATCATTGGTATCACTGGGAGGAATAGTGCCCCATCATTGGTATCACTGGGAGGAATAGTGCCCCATCATTGGTGTCAGTGGGAGGAATAGTGCCCCATCATTGGTATCAGTGGGAGGAATAGTGCCCCATCATTGGTATCACTGGGAGGAATAGTGCCCCATCATTGGTATCAGTGGAAGGAATAGTGCCCCATCATTGGTATCACTGGGAGGAATAGTGCCCCATCATTGGTATTAGTGGGAGGAATAGTGCCTCCTCATTGGTATCAGTGGGAGGAATAGTGCCCCATCATTGGTATCAGTGGGAGGAATAGTGCCCCATCATTGGTGTCAGTGGGAGGAATAGTGCCCCATCATTGGTATTAGTGGGAGGAATAGTGCCCTGTCTTTGATGTCAGTTGGAGGAATAGTGCCCCATCATCGGTGTCAGTTGGAGGAATAGTGCCCTCATGGGGCCCATGTGTCCTTGCCCACACTCAAAACACACCCAAAAAAAGCCTATAAAAGGTACCAGGGGCATTTTATGGGGCCCCCTACTGACCCCGGGCCCTCGGGCAGTGCCTGAGAGCTCAAATGGTCAGTCCGCCCCTGGGTGTGACTTTGGTGCTACTTTGATGGGACTTTACACTCTCTGGCACTCAAGTAATATCAAAGTCGCATCCAAGTTGCACCCATCAAAGGTGGTATCAAAGTCAATATTTTTTTTTTGCTAAAAATGCATCAAAAACGTGGCAAAAATGCATGTTAAACATAAAACGCACTGTGAAATTGCGCAGTCTACAATCTGTATAAATGTGAACCTAACCTTGAAGTGTTACAAAACCCACAACAGTAAAATCAGTCTGTATATGCAGTAAAGCATGCTTGTTATACTAAAAATGTCCAAAATATCAATATGGCGGTTAAGTGATTAATGTGATCATACAAATTATATCACAAGCAAAGTGACATGCGGTGCAAAACCAGTCCTTGTGACAGTAATTATTCTTCAAAGTGCTGCTTCCATGCAGTAAATGTGAAAAGGATAAGGCTGTGCACTCACCAGATGCACAGTGTAACTGCGCATTTAGAGATATATTATCTCCACTAGATCCACAAGTAGCTTCAAGAGGTCAGGTCAGGCCAGATATTCCTCCACCCGCTGGATGTTGCTAGAAATCCACGGTCTCTCTCTTAGGTGGCTCTATAGGTGATGAGTGACTCACCAAGGGCCACAAAGAAAGAAGACCAATAGCATAATACCGTTTTAAAAGATGTTTATTTCATATGCAGTATGGTATAGGTGAGGAAAACAAACAATCACTGACCATGAGGTGAATGAAAAGATGGCCGCCGGGACCTCCGTGGTGCCGGCGGCAAAACAATAGTGACGCTGTAGCTCCAGTCCTTGTGACAGTAATTATTCTTCAAAGTGCTGCTTCCATGCAGTAAACGTGAAAAGGATAAGGCTGTGCACTCACCAGATGCACAGTGTAACTGCGCATTTAGAGATATACAGTCAGGTCCATAAATATTGGGACATCGACACACTTCTAACATTTTTGGCTCTATACACCACCACAATGGATTTGAAATGAAACGAACAAGATGTGTTTTAACTGCAGACTGTCAGCTTTAATTTGAGGGTATTTACATCCAAATCAGATGAACGGTGTAGGAATTACAACAGTTTGCATATGTGCCTCCCACTTCTTAAGGGACCAAAAGTAATGGGACAATTGTCTTCTCATCTGTTCCATGGCCAGGTGTGTGTTATTCCCTCATTATCCCAATTACAATGAGCAGATAAAAGGTCCAGAGTTCATTTCAAGTGTGCTATTTGCATTTGGAATCTGTTGCGGTCAACTCTCAAGATGAGACTGGTTTTGCACCGCATGTCACTTTGCTTGTGATATAATTTGTATGATCACATTAATCACTTAACCGCCATATTGATATTTTGGACATTTTTATTATAGCGCCGCATCTTTTATGTTATATGGTCTGTAAGGTTCTTTGGTATCCTGTTTGATGCTGTGGCTGCTTTCTTTGTTCTCATAGCGCTCACAACTTTTTATACATGCTTGTTATACTCACTGTGGAACCTAAGGAGTTAAGCCTCCACATTGTATATACAGGCTGTTTGATCCTGTCTTCTCTGATCCTCCCCTTCTTCTACTGTCCCCAATCCATCTGCTGATAGTACAGAGTTCTAGGAGTCGCTCTGCATATGCTCTGTTAAGTGTGTATTGCTGGAGAGTTTTTCTTTTTTTGGCAGGGTACATATGATGAGCACAGGGCCAATCAGCGCTGTCCAGACAGAAGGTTAGGGGTTATGCCGCCTCATAGGACAGTCAGGAGAATAAAAACTCCTCCTACAAACTTTAACCAGTGCTCTTTTGGACACTAATATAAGTCACAAGACTGCTATATGCTGCTGATAAGAAAAGGTATTTAGCAGTTTATATTGCATAAATCCACCATGGTATATGGCCAAAGGATGGAACACCCCTTCAAATAGTTGAGTTTAGGTGTTTTCATTGAAGGGTACTGTTGCTTACATATACATTTATTACATCTGTGAGCTTCAAACCTTATGGTAAGGCTTGCCAGATATAGTGAATGCAGCACACATGGAAGAAAAATATATTTTAAATCTATTTTAAAAATATTCTTCCCAAATATATTGCCATATATTTGAAATACTACAATAAATATATATATATACACACACACACTCACTGCATGTTGAAATGCATTTTTATTACAAAATATATGAAAAATATTTTTAAAAATGCATTTCAAATATACTGTATGTCTTTAAAGTTACAGATCTACATTTTTGGAATGCATGTACAGATATATGTAAAAATATATGTTAAAATGAATATTTTTCATATATTTTGTAATAAAAATGTTTTTCAACATGCAGTGTGTGTGTGTATATATATTTTATATATATATATATATATATATATATATATATATATATAATTTGTATTTTTTTATTTATTGAAATACATTTTGAAATATATTGAATATGGCCAATATTGTAGCATTTCAAATATATGGCAATATGTTTGGAAAGAATATTTTAACAATATATTTCAAATATATCTTTCTTCCATATGGGAGGGTCTGGGGTTTAGTAACATTTTAACCCCCGATTCACACTAGAATGCAATGCGGGAAACCCACAATCCGTGCATGTTTCCCCGCACCACATTCAAAATGCAGCGGGTGTCAGTGCAATGTTAATGACACCCCAAACCAGGGGCGGACTGACCATTTGGAAACTCGGGCACTGCCCGAGGGCCCGGGGTCAGTAGGGGGCCCCATAAGATGCCCCTGGTACCTTTTTCATAGGCTTTTTTGAGTTTGGGCAAGGACACAGGGGCCCCATGATCCCTCATTGCCTGGGGGCCCCATGAGTTTTCAGTCCGCCCCTGCCCCAAACGCAGGTTGCTACCGCAGTGCATTTGCCTGCACCAGGTCGCATGGTACAAAACTACAATGCTATCCAGTTGCAGTCGATTGTAGTTGCAGTGCAGTTGCAGTGTGTTTCCAAAAGTAGGTACTTTGGTGCGATGCAGTGCGACTTGTAGTCCATTTGAAATGAATAGGCTCAAATTGCTCTGCACTGAATCGCATGTGAATTGTTCAGAAATGTGGTGGCGGTTCTGCCTGTGATTGCAAAACTTCAAGTTTGAATAGGGGCCTAAAATACTCTGATCTAAAGAATTAGCTGCATCGGTCATCGGGTTATAATGGGTTACTTTCCAGCTTACAAAGTCGAACTATATTTGCTGAAAGATTTTTCTTTTCACAAGCAGTAACTTTTTCAGTCCTATGTGGGCTGTGTGTCATGACTTTATGATGATAAATACCTGGAGAGCATGGAATCCACTTCCTGAACATCACCCCATGCTAGTCTAGTGCTGATGGTACAATGAGTTATGACCGGTAACAGGAAATTACAAACATACAAAAAATATACAACATTCCCCCAGCAAAAAAAAAACAAAACCATACAGCCTTCCTGGAAGATCAAATCTATGCGAAACTCGTCTATATATAGTAATATCCCATTCAGCTACAATTGAATTGTCTGAAATGCAAACATTTACAACAGTACAAAAAACAGCTTTTATTTCAGTCTTTATCCCCGTAGAAAAATTCTTCTCCTTTCCCTTAATCCCTTAAAGTTTTACTAAACCCCAACCCTGCATTCACTATTTTTGGTCTCCCCGGACCCTGCATTCACTAGATCTGGTCTCCCCGGACCCTGCATTCACTATAGCTGGTCTCCCGGACCCTGCATTTGCTATAGCTGGTCTCCGGGACGCTGCATTCACTATAGCTGGTCTCCCGGACCCTGCATTCACTATAGCTGGTCTCCCCAGACCCTGCATTCACTATATCCGGTCTCCCCGGACCCTGCATTCACTATATCCGCTCTCCCCGGACCCTGTATTCACTATATCTGGTCTCCCCGGACCCTGCATTCAGTATATGCAGTCTCCCCGGACCCTGCATTCACTATATCTGGTCTCCCCGGACCCTGCATTCACTATATCTGGTCTCCCCGGACCCTGCATTCACTATATCTGATCTCTCCAGACCCTGCATTCACTATATCTGATCTCTCCAGACCCTGCATTCACTATATCTGGTCTCCCCAGACCCTGCATTCACTATATCCGGTCTCCCCGGACCCTGCATTCACTATATCCGGTCTCCCCGGACCCTGCATTCAGTATATCTGGTCTCCCCGGACCCTGCATTCACTATATCCGGTCTCCCTGGACCCTGCATTCACTATATCCGCTCTCCCTGGACCCTGCATTCACTATATCCGGTCTCCCTGGACCCTGCATTCACTATATCTGCTCTCCCCAGACCCTGCATTCACTATATCCGCTCTCCCAGGACCCTGCATTCACTATATCCGCTCTCCCAGGACCCTGCATTCACTATATCCACTCTCCCAGGACCCTTCATTCACTATATCCACTCTCCTAGGACCCTGCATTCACTATATCTGGTCTCCCTGGACCCTGCATTCACTATATCCACTCTCCTAGGACCCTGCATTCACTATATCCACTCTCCCAGGACCCTTCATTCACTATATCCACTCTCCCCGGACCCTGCATTCACTATATCCGGTCTCCCTGGACCCTGCATTCACTATATCTGCTCTCCCCGGACCCTGCATTCACTATATCCGGTCTCCCCGGATCCTGCATTCACTATATCTGGTCTCCTCAGACCCTGCATTCACTATATCTGGTCTCCTCAGACCCTGCATTCACTATATCTGGTCTCCCACAGTACACACAACATGGAAATGCAATTATTTTAGTAAATATAAACTGCTAAATAACTTTTCTCATCAGCAGTATATAGCAGTCCAGTGACTTCTATCAGTGTCTGGCTGAGCACTGGTTAAAGCTTGTAGGAGGAGTTTTCATTCTCCTTTTGACTTTCCTATGAGGCTGCATGACCCCTGACCCTCCATCTGGACAGTGCTGATTGGCCCTGTGCTGGTCACATGCACCCTTCCAAAGAAAAGCTAGAATAAATCTTTGGAAATAAATAATAAAGATCTTTTTTTTTTTTTCTTTCTTTTTTACACAAGCAAGCAGACAATATACTGACAATTCATGCATATTACACACCAAAAACAACACAAGAATAAATATATATAATTTTTTATCCTACCTAAACAGTCAGGCACTCATAACAGGGCCCCAGTCACACAGGCCCCCAAAAAGTATAGGAGTCTATTTTCTGGCAGATTTGGGGCTTTTTGGTCCCATAGATATCAACGGAAGAGCCTGGGGAAAAAAGTGAACATGCGTGTTATTCAGGCGCTCTCGTGATAAGTCTATATAGCGCCCCAGAAAATCTCCCATTGGACACACCACTCTTAAAATGTGTGCAAAAAACACATACAGAGTAAAATGACATGAATATGCTACATTCAAGTGTGAATGTAGCCTTGTACTGACTCGAACATTGGCACTAACGGTGATCACCTGCACCCTACAGCCCCCACCCTAGCATAATAATACACATAAAACCTATTTATGCATTTATTTTTAATCCTACCTAAAACGACACGAGCACTCACTTTGATCAAGCCCTGATCTAACTGGCCTATGCATTTTATCTTTTATTATTTATTAATTTTTACTACTTTTTGACTTTGTATTTATTAATTTTTACTACTTTTTGACTTTGTATTTATTCATTTTTACTACTTAATTTACTATTTTCCACCAGCCTCCATAAGGGTACAATGCATCTCCTGCTCCTTACAGACATTCTGAGGAGTAAGAGATACAGGGGAGGCTTCCTAAACAGGTGATCACCCCTACCAATGCACAATGGTTACTTCCGACGCCAGGAGTTTTTGGCAATACCTCAATTACAGTGTTGGGTTTCAAGATTGAGCATACTCCCAACACAAACACAGGTATGCAAATATGTGGCAGTAGGGCATGAGGCCCACTTTGTACTTCCACATATATGCATACAGTCAGTGGTGTATTTAGGGTTTGTGCTGCCCTAGGCAACACAAACATCGTCTGCCCCCATGGACACCGACCAACACAACCCCCCCTTCCCCCTCCTGCAGAGGGAGCCTCACATTGACCAAGAACACTGCTTCCCCCCACCCGGGGGAGCCAAGCAACAACCCCCTCCTTCCTGGCGATAGAGCGACAACCATCTTCACAGCTCCACACATTCCCGGGAAGGAGAGCCAGGCTCTACATACACCATCAAGCAGCCTGCAGCCTCTCTCAGTTCCCACCTGGTTCCCATGGTGCGCTTGTCCTTTCTTTCATCTCTTCTTTTGGGGGGAGGTGCTGCCCCCCTGAAAAATGCCGCCCTAGGCAAATGCCTTGTTTGCCTTGTGGTAAATACGCCCCTGCATACAGCTGGTACGAAGGGGTCAATTTGCCCAGCCAGTGGAGATGCTCCAGGAAAAACCTGACAGAGCAGGTCACTCTTGAATTCTACCTAATGTCTGGAGTCTCTAATAACTATAGAATGGTTTTGTTTCAACAGCCCGCAGAAGAAATGCCACTGAAGAGTGTACTTCCACCAGCAGAGGCTACAGATAGCCAAGACTTGGAATTAAATGGGAAGGTGAGTGTTGCCAACCTAAACAATGTTACATTAAAACATGTCCCTTGTGAAAGTATGGGCCTTGATAGGTTTTATCAGCCTTCACTGTATTCAGGACGGAGATGGCACCCCCCATGTTGATGGCTGCTAGGCTACTAACATATTTGACTGCCAGAACACAAGGGGCCCTGGAAACCTCATTTATGCTCCTTTAGACTTTCAGCTTACATACTTCTGCCTCGTCCCATCTTCTGAACCTCAGTTGCTGCTTTTCCCTACCTTTTTCCCTTCTCACCCAGCACCCTAGTCACCAAGTCTGGCTATAACCCACCATGTGGCACTTCCCCTCACCACCCATACCCCCATATCAGCCTCCACATTGGTTTCCCTCTTCTTCTGTTACATACTTCTGCCTCATCCCATCTTCTGAACCTCAGTTGCTGCTTTTCCCTACCTTTATCCCTTCTCACCCAGCACCCTAGTCACCAAATCTGGCTATAACCCACCATGTGGCACTTCCCCTCACCACCCATACTCCCATATCAGCCTCCACATTGGTTCCCCTCTTTCCATACCTGTGTTCAAGCTACCCTTTGACTGACCTCCCTCTTCATTATTGCTAGCTTTTCCCCAATGTACCAGCAGCTCTGTCACATAGCAGGCACCTCCATCCAATCTCCCAAAGCATCCATACCTATTCAGCTCCCATTACAATGCCATTGCTCCGGCATCCAACTGTGTCATTCACCTCTCCAAGCACCTAACTTATTGATTACACAACTAACAATTTACCTGTGGTGCCACCAGAACTTCTAGGAGTCCTTAGGCATAGAAAGTGGAGACAACCTAAAGTTGGTTCAAAACCCACAAGGGGGGTGCATTTACATCGTCTTCCATCATTACTTCAAAGATAAAACCATCTCCTGGCCAGATCCACTATTATGGATGCCCTCTCCTTTTTCTTGACAGCTACGCTGCTATGTTTGGGTAAGGGCCTGGTGTATATTTTAGGGGGACCCCACACTTTTTTTTTTTGGCATGGATTATCCCCATAAAATCTATAACTGTCTCTTGGGATTTTGGGGCGACCCCGCACTTTAATTGTTTTTTTTTTGCAATGGGTACCCTTTAAAAACTATAACTGACTCTTGAGATTTTTGGGGATCCCACACAATTTTTTTTCCTGGGTCCCCCTTACAATGCATATCAGACCCTCCTCTATGATAAGGTATAGGAGAAGGGAATTTCCAGTTGCTTTGTATCCAAGCACGTGGAAGTGGCAATGTTTTG
This sequence comes from Staurois parvus, assembly GCF_062004578.1. Lineage (NCBI taxonomy): Eukaryota > Metazoa > Chordata > Amphibia > Anura > Ranidae > Staurois > Staurois parvus. The sequence continues at coordinate 5,257,665 of NW_028318623.1, read as the reverse complement.
CATTAGTACATCCTACTGATGCACCACTTCGCAGGCAGGTTTAAGACTTCCAGCAAGCATGGTAATTGAAGGCATTGTGCATATGTATTTTTTTACTTTAAAATGGAACTACACGGCATCTAAGAACCACAAAGCAAAAATGCTATTTAATTCATTTTTTTTTAATATTTAGAGCAAACTTCCCCATCCATCCATGTCTCCGTGCTTTATTTTGTTGCAAAATCACTGTGAAAAACACCCCCTGGCATTTCTGTCCATGGTCATTTTGAGTAAGGGCAAATGATTCATGTAGCATTTATTTCCTGGAATCCATCTACCCTTAGCTCAGGCATGCAGGCAAGAGGGTGTGCTTGGCTGCGGAAACCCCTCCTCCCCTCCAGAATACTTTTATGCTGGGTTCTCTTCAAAATACACACCAGCATAGCAGATCCAGCATTGTCCTGCAACTATCCGCTGTTCAGGGGTGACAGCCTGTGTCTTGGGCGGCTATCTTGATCTTCAGCTGACTGCCTTTTCTGAGTTAACCATTAGCCGCCCGGCCTATAGCCATTTGGCGGCAGCAAAAATGCTTCACCTTTCCGGGGTATACGCCATTTGGCGTCCTCCCGCACATGCGCAGTTTGCGCGGTTGCAGAGCCTCGCAGCGGCGCGATCTGCCACCGGCCGTGTACCTCGGACACGGCCGATGACAGATCTGAGTACTGGCCCCCGTTGCCGGTACCATGTGACCTGCTGTGACCAATCACAGCAGGTCACATGACAGTTGTATACAATGGATGGCTTCATTCATGCCATCCATTGTATACTAGTGCCTAGCTGTGAATGGTCACAGCAGGTCACATGCACATGTCATGTGATTAGCTGTGGCCAAATCACAGCTAAGCACAAAAAAATAAATAAATAAATAAATGAATCGATTTCATTCAGGTAAATGCTTGCTTATAGCAAAGTAATTCTTTGCTATAAGCAAATTGTGTAAAAAAAGAAAAAAATACTGATCACTTCCCCAAAGTAGTACAATGTTACTATGGTAACATTGTACTACTTTGGTCATAGTAAAATATGAAAAAAAAATCTTAAAAAAATAAAAAAAAATAAAAAATAAATAATAAAAAAAAAAAAAAAAAAATATATATATTTTTTTTTTTTCATACTGTCACCAGTCAGTGTCCCTGTTCACTGCCATGCCAGTTATATGATGACTCTGTACTGCACTGCTGATAGTATGTAAAATAGTGAAAATCATTTTTTACATTTTTTCATTTTCCGAAAAATTATGACAAAAAAAATACAACTTCAAAAAACTCGCCATTCCTCTTATGAAGTACGTCGGACCGTCTGCTCTGCAAAAAGGGGTCATTTGGGGATATCTGTACTATTCTGACATTCTTGGACCTCAAGAAATTAGATTGGCTGTCAGTACTTCAGGATTGATCAATATTCAGATCTATACCATAGTTTGTGAACTCTATAACTTTCCTACAAACTAAATAATACATCCTAATTTGGGTTATTTTCACCAAAGACATGTAGCAGAATACATCTCGGCCTAAATTTATGAAGAACAATTATTTATTTGTAAACTTTTATAACAGAAACAAGAAAAACATTTTTTTTTTCAAAATTTTTGGTCTTTTTTTGTTAATTTATCAAAAAATAAAACCCCAGCGGTTCGTTCACCTGTTATAATGTGTTATTTTGCTTCAGTACGATTCACATTTCAAATGAATATCTGATTACCCGTCTGCGTCACGGGAGAATAGGCCAGATGTATATACGCGGACTGTGTTCCGTATCTGTTTATGACCTGATATGCCTTTTACTTCAATAAAGACTTTTTTTTGGAAAAAAACCCCAGCGGTGATTAAATACCACCAAAAGAAAGCTCTAGTTGTGTGAAGAAAATGATAAAATTTTAGTTTGGGTACAATGTTGTATGACCGCGCAATTGTCATTCAAAGTGTGAGAGCGCTGAAACCTGAAAACTGGCCTGGGCAGGAAGGTGTAACATTGCCCGGTATTGAAATGGTTAAGGTAGCCCAATTTCCGATGACGTGAAACAGCTCTGTGAGTGGCCTCCTGAAGGATCCTGAGATATCCTGGGGGCTGCGGGAGCATGACACGTCATCCTCCCTTTGCTGAGAATGGTAATGAAAGGGGGGGGGGGGGCTGGATCTAATTACGTGATGAAAATTCAACTTTGTCAGCAAAACGGCGTACTGTTGCCTTCAATGTTAATGAACCTCAATGGCATGGTCCTACTCTGCTATAAAATAATGAAACCGTTGTTTGTTTGCAGACACCCCCGAAGTATCAGATGACCCCAGAATCTCAGCGCTATTCAGGATTTCAGAATGATTACCTGGAACACGAGAACCCCATCTACAATGAATTCCAACCCCCAGAAAACGCATCCCCCAGAGATGAGCAAGGATTTGTGATGTCACCAGCCGTGTACGTCTGAAGACCACAATGATGACCTTGTTTACTCTGAGGATCTTTAATAGGCTCTGTGTTGGGAGACATACGTGTACATACCTTTACTTCTGGAGGTTACTGGTATACATAGACTCGGGGGTGTGGACTATATTGCACTAAGATGGAGTATAGTGCTGTTGAGGCATTATGAGCAGGACTCTGTAACATTAAAGTAACGTGTTGTATCATCAAGCATACGTAAGCAAGTATGCATGAAAATACGTGCCATATGGGCTGATATAGGCGTTGCACACGGCAATGGTAAGGGAGCACTGGGAGGTAAGGGAGGTTTACATGGACAGGAGCCATATTCAGTAGGCCTTACAATGAGAAGCGTTTGATGGAAGACCAGTTTGCCCCCTATCAGCCAATCACATTCTCCCTTTCATGTTTAAAGGGAAACCATGGTCTTTTTCTTTTTTTTTTAAATGTGAACGTGATCAGCCTAATGTAAATATTGTGTCTTAAAGCTTGAAAATCTCTGTATAGTTTTTAAATATATTTCAGCATGGAGCTGCTATATTGGTCTATAACGTATGTCAGTTCCTCTTCCGACTAAGTAGTGATGTGCAGACGCTTTGGGGTTTATTTAGGAAAAAAATGAATTGTGCAAATGTCCTAGCATTCACACAGCCATTGTGAATAATCCCCGTAATGTGTCTATTTTCTAATATCGTCGGATCCATCTAGTGGCCAAAACGTGGTTCTTGCCCAAAATATCTTGGTTGGGAAGATACTGCAGTGTGGCCACTAGATGGAGCTGGCGATGATAGGAAATAAACGTATTAGACGCATTACCAGGATTAATTGCATTGACTATGTAAATTCTGAGACATTCACACAGCTATTTTTTTTGTAAATAGACACCTTTGTCGTATTAAAGGTATTCGATGTAAGAGAATGTATGTTCAAAGTGGCGTTTTCCAGTCCGATCTATGATTATATTTCTGTAAGCTGTCCTTGACCAGGGGTGGACTGACCATTTAGTCACTCGGGCGCTGCCCGAAGGCCCAGGGTCAGTAGGGGGCCCCATGAGATGCCCCTGGCACCTTTCATAGGCTTTTTTGGGTGTAGTTTGAGTGTGGGAGAGGACACAGTGGCCCCATGATTTCCTATTGCCCGGGGACACCATGGGGTTTATTTACTAAAGCTGGAGAGTCCAAAATCAGACTCACTTCTGCATAGAAACCAATCAGCTTCCAGGTTTCATTGCCAAAGCTTCATTGAACAAGCTGAGGTTAGAAGCTGATTGGTTTCTATGCAGAAGGGAGTCTGATTTTGGACTCTCCAGCTTTAGTAAATAAACCCCCATGAGTTGTCAGTCCGCCCCTGTCTTTGACGTCCCCTGTCCAAGCCTACTTGGAGGAAGAATCTGTTTGTCCGGGATGGGCTTTTGCTATTGTTATCTGATCTTAATGGATTCTTAAAGTGCATGTAACATCAGATATATATTTCATGTCAAGTTCATGCATGCTATGTAATGAGTAAGTGTAAAACCTACCTCATCCAGGGTCGGCATCTACTTCTTGGACCGAGATGACAGCTTAGAGATAACACGATCATGTAAATCCTGATGCTTGTGCAGTTCTTATGTGACACGGATGATCTCACCTTGCCACACAGTTACAAGTTTGCAGTTGATCATTGGGGATGAAAAGAATGGGGAAATGCTTCCTTCTGCCTGCAGCAGACTCATTACATCATCAGTACAATGGCCTACTAGTGACTGCTACTTACTACTACTGAAAAGGACTACTTTTTAAAGATAAAGGTACAGCTTTTAAAAAAAAATGTATACTGCTGCTGTATATTGTGATATGTAAGGAACTTGTAGATATATATATTTGTAAATTACTGAAAGGTCATAGTGACTGGAGTGGAATTCAGACCTCCCTCTACACTACAAATCTACATATGGAAATATGGAATGTCAAACATGTACAAATGTCAAAGTTGCATCAAAATATGCTTTTTAACGCGTGAAAAATATAATATGGTTTCCTTTTAAATGGTATTATGGAGAATTTGAATGGCTGCTGTAGGCAAAGAGAACAGTTTTTCTTCAAACACTTTTGATCCCTGGCCCTAGAATGTTTCACTATATAATTCTTTGGTATATGGTGTTATGTACGCAGCGGGATGGTGAATGTACAGTGTATGTATGGCTATGACTGTGGACGATGTGGCTGTATGTGTGTAACTGTATATTTTGGTGCAAATCTTGTACTAATACTGTGATTACATATTGAGCTCGTGTCCTTCCTTTTTAATTTTTGTGGTCTATTTTTGATAAATCATTAAAATCATTTTATAGTATTAAACCTGGTCTACAGCCATGGATGTGAAATGATATAATCAAAGCAAAGTTCGGTGATTGGAAAGAGAAACTGTATGGTTTGTGGATATCTGACCATCACACCTATTCGAGGTTGTTGGGCATCCCATGGACATCGATATGGAATTAGCCCTCCGCTCCACCTTTGTGGCTATAACAGCCTCCACTCTTCTAGAGAGGTTTTCTAAAAGATTTTGGAGTGTGTCTATGGAGATTTGTGTGTACTCAGCTAAAAAGAACATTTGTGAAGTCAGGTACTGATGTTAGTTGTGAAAACCAGGCTCGTAGGTGGTGTTTCAAATCATCCCAAAGTTGTCCAGTAGGGTTGGGGTTAGAGCTTTGTGCGAGCCACTCTTCTTTCTCCACACTAAATTTGGCAAAGGTCATGTTAGAACCAGGGGCGGATTGACCATTTGGAAACTCGAGCACTGCTCGAGGGCCTGGGGTTAGTAGGGGACCCCATGAGATGCCCCTGGTACCTTTTTCATAGGTTTTTTTTAGTTTGGGCAAGGACACAGGGACCCCATGATCCCCTATTCCCTGGGGGCCCCATGAGTTTTCAGTCTGCCCCTGGTTAGAACAGAAAAGGGCCTTTCCCAGAATTAAGATGTCCTGAGATGGATCGAAACTCAGCCTGTTCAGCAGGGACCAGACAGATTTTAATCCATCCATGGCTGCTCCTTTTCAACATACTGTTACCACAAGGGTTAAAGCCTAACTCCACATCTCTTAAAATTGTTTGGACCAAGCTGATATAACCAAGGCAAAACAGTTCTGTGATTGGTATTTTCCAGCTAATGCCAAGATAAACAAAATAGTTTGTGGATATCTGAGCATCACACCTGTATGGGGTTGATGGAGATCCCATTCCAAGACCATGGATATCAATATGGAATTACCGAACCTCCCCCAGCCCCCATATTTGCAGCTATAACAGCCTCCACTCTTCTAGGAAGGTTTTCCACAAGATGTTTTCATGTCAGTGAATTTGTGTCTGGTCAAAAGAGCAAATGTAAGGTCAGTACTGATGTTAGATGTGAAAATCAGGCTTATAGTAAGTATTCCAATTCATCCCAAAGTTGCTCAGTAGGGTTGAGGTCAAAGCTATGTGCAAGTCACTCTTCTTTCTCTACACCAGACTGGTCAAACATCATGTTAGAACAGAAAAGGGCCATCCGCTGACTTAAGATGACCATAGATGGATCAAAATTCAGCTGGTGCAGCAGGGTCTAGAAGAATTTAGATCCATCTATGGCAGTTCCCACTCAACAGACTGTTATAACAAGGGTTATAGCCTAACTCCATGTTTAGAGTCCCTTAAAATTGTTTGGACCAAGTTGATATAAACAAAGCAAAACGTTTTGCGCAATTGGCAAATTCCATCTGATGCTAAGATACTGTAAATGGTATGTGGATATTTGACCATCACAGGTGGTTGGACATCAATATGGAATTAGCCCTCTGCCCGACCTTTGCGGCTATAACAGCCTCCACTCTACTAAAAAAGATTTCCACATGATTTTGGAGTGTCTATAGAAATGTGTGCCTACTCAGCCAAAAGAGCATTTGTGAGGCCAGGTGCTGATGTTCGTTGTGAAAACCAGGCTTGTAGTTGGTGTTCCATTACATCCCAAAGTTGTCCAGTAGGGTTGGTGTCAGTGCTTTGTGCAAGCGACTCTTCTCTCTCCACATTATACTAGCCAAAGATCATGTTAAAACAGAAAAGGGCCGTCCACAGACTGTTACCACATGGTTTAAAGCCTAATTCCACATTTAAGTGTCCCTTAAAATATAATGGGCTAAGCCGAAGCAAAACGTGTTCTGTGATTAGCATTTTCCAGCTAATGCTAAAATAAGCTTTATGGACATCAATCTGGAATTCGCCCCCCCATATTTGCAGCTATAGCGGCATCCACTCTTCTAGAAAGGTTTTCCACAAGATTTTGGAGTGTATAACGGAATCTCTGTCTGGTCAAAAGAGAATTTGTAAGATCAGTACTGATGTTAGATGTAAAAACCAGGCTCATAGTGTTCCAAGTCGTACCAAAGTCGTTCAGTAGGGTTGGAGTCAAAGCTCTGTGCAATCCACTCTTCGTTCGCCACACCAGACTGGTTAAATATCATGTTAGAATATAAAAGAGCCATCGCTAGACTTAAGCTGCCCATAGTTGGATCGAAATTCAGCCAGTTCAGCAGTGACCAGATACATTTCGATCAATCTATGGCCATCCCTGCTCAATCTAACGATCAACTTCTGTTAAACCGAACAGTTGGAAAACTTTTGTTGATCAGCAGCTTGCAACCAATTGGCTGCAGCCACTGATCAGTGTATCATGAAAGCAGAGGAGCCCTGCTGTTAGATTACAATAGCACAGCAGGGAGGATTCCTCCATCCACCCCGCTGGCTGATCAGAAAAAAAAATGAACCGTCTATAATAATATATATATATACAGTGGGGATCGAAAGTTTGGGCACCCCAGCAAAAAATTTGTATTAATGTGCAAAAAGAAGCCAAGGAAAGATGGAAAAATCTCCAAAAGGCATCAAATTACAGATTAGACATTCTTATAATATGTCAACAAAAGTTAGATTTTATTTCCATCATTTACACTTTCAAAATAACAGAAAACAAAAAAATGGCGTCTGCAAAAGTTTGGGCACCCTGCAGAATTTATAGCATGCACGGCCCCCTTTGCAAAGCTGAGACCTGCCAGTGTCATGGATTGTTCTCAATCATCGTCTGGGAAGACCAGGTTATGTCAATCTCAAAGGTTTTAAATGCCCAGACTCATCTGACCTTGCCCCAACAATCAGCACCATGGGTTCTTCTAAGCAGTTGTCTAGAAAACTGAAACTGAAAATAGTTGACGCTCACAAAGCTGGAGAAGGCTACAAGAAGATAGCAAAGCGTTTTCAGATGTCAATATCCTCTGTTCGGAATGTAATTAAGAAATGGCAGTCATCAGGAACAGTGGAAGTTAAAGCAAGATCTGGAAGACCAAGAAAAATATCAGACAGAACAGCTCGCATGATTGTGAGAAAAACAATTCAAAACCCACGTTTGACTGCACGATCCCTCCAGAAAGATCTGGCAGACACTGGAGTTGTGGTACACTATTCCACTATAAAGAGATACTTGTACAAATATGGTCTTCATGGAAGAGTCATCAGAAGAAAACCTCTTCTACGTCCTCACCACAAAAATCATCGTTTGAACTTTGCAAATGAACATATAGACAAGCCTGATGCATTTTGGAAACAAGTTCTGTGGACCGATGAGGTTAAAATTGAACTTTTTGGCCGGAATGGGCAAAGGTACGTTTGGAGAAGAAGGGGCACAGAATTTAATGAAAAGAACCTCTGTCCAACTGTTAAGCATGGGGTTGGATCAATCATGCTTTGGGGTTGTGTTGCAGCCAGTGGCACAGGGAACATCTCACGAGTAGAAGGAAAAATGGATTCAATAAAATTTCAGCAAATTTTGGATGGTAACTTGATGCCATCTGTGAAAAAGCTGAAGTTAAAGAGAGGATGGCTTCTACAAATGGATAATGATCCTAAACACACCTCAAAATCCACGGGGGATTACATCAAGAGGCGTAAACTGAAGGTTTTGCCATGGCCTTCACAATCTCCTGACCTCAACATAATTGAAAATCTATGGATAGACATTAAAAGAGCAGTGCGTGACAGACAGCCCAGAAATCTCAAAGAACTGGAAGACTTTTGTAAGGAAGAATGGGCAAAGATACCTCAAACAAGAATTGAAAGACTCTTGGCTGGCTACAAAAAGCGTTTACAAGCTGTGATACTTGCCAAAGGGGGCAGTACAAGATATTAACTCTGCAGGGTGCCCAAACTTTTGCAGACGCCATTTTTTTGTTTTCTGTTATTTTGAAAGTGTAAATGATGGAAATAAAATCTAACTTTTGTTGACATATTATAAGAATGTCTAATCTGTAATTTGATGCCTTTTGGAGATTTTTCCATCTTTCCTTGGCTTCTTTATGCACATTAATACAAATTTTTAGCTGGGGTGCCCAAACTTTCGATCCCCACTGTATATATATATATATATATTTATTTATTGTAGTATTTCAAATATATGGCAATAATTTAAAATAGATTTAAAATATATTTTTCCTCCATATGTGCTGCATTCACTATATCTGGCAAGCCTTACCATGAGGTTTGAAGCTCACAGATGTCATAAATGTATATGTAAGCAACAGTACCCTTCAATGGAAACACCTAAACTCAACAAGTGGAAGGGGTGTCCCCATCCTTTGGCCATATACCATGGTGGATTTATGTATTTAATTGAATCTGTTAAAGGGCAAGTCCAGTCAGAATTGGAATTTTACATCTTGATGAACAGATGTTATATTAATTGTAATTTATCATGGGTTCTGTGAACACATATTCTTCCTAAGTTGGACAAACCGTGAATTAAACTATCGAAAAAAAAAACTATTCCAAGTAATTATGTAGGGTGTAGCTGGCTATAAATTAAATGGATTGGTTAGGTAGGCCCTCACATACTGTAGTTGTTGCTAAAGCTATATACAGTATACATGTATAAAATATTTTAGTATGAAATATTCCACATGAATATTTATTTATTTTTTAAATCCAGCACGAGGTGGAGCTCTAGTCTCCTTGTTTAGACAGATTTTTATTTTTCATCATTGCTAAAAGATGCCCTTTGTTCACAGAACTCGTCAGGTCAAGTCGAGTTAAAGGGAGGACCCACCCTTCTCTTATAGCTCAGTCAGTGGACAGGTTCTGGCTCAAAGCAGGACACCTGTTCTCTCTTTTTAACTAACCCCCAGTGCTCTGTGAATCCTTTTCCATGTACTTTATTAAAGCGTGACTAAACTCCGGACCCTACATTCACTATATCTGGTCTCCCACAGTACACGGACATGTAATTATTTTAGTAAATATAAACTACTAAATACCTTTTCTCATCAGCAGTATATAGCAGTCTTGTGATTTCTATCAGAGCACTGGTTAAACTTGTAGGAGGAGTTTTCATTCTCCCTTGATTGTCCTATGAGGCTGCATAACTGCTGACCCTCTGTCTGGACAGTGCTGATTGGCCCTGTGCTAATCACATGCAACTCCAAGAAAAAAAACTAGCAATGCACACCAAACTGAGCAAGTGCAGCTTGTTCCCAACCCAAGGCTCTGTTCTATCAGGGGATGGATTGGGGATGGTAGAAGAAGGGGAGAATCAGTGATGACAAGATCAAACCGCCTTTTTACACAATGCAGAGGATTAACCCCTTAGGTTCCACAGTGAGTATAACAAGCATGCTTTACTGCATGTTAAGACTGATTTTACTGTTGCGGGTTTAGTAACACTTTAATCTTGTAAGAGGAGTTTTCATTCTCCTCTGACTGTCCTATGAGGCTGCATGACCCATTATTATTATACAGTATTTATAAAGTGCCAATAGTTCGCTCAGCGCTGTACATTACAAAGGGGACAGAACATGTGACAGAACAATACCAATACAATGCAAAACATGAGGGGATTGAGGGCCCTGCTCTTTCGAGCTTACCCATGATATTTTGTCTGGACAGTGCTGATCACATGCACCCCCAATAAAAAAAAAAAACAGCATTCTAGCAATATACACCAAACCAAACATGTGCAGAGTGCCTCCTGGGGCTCTGAACTATCAGCAGATGGATTGGGGACAGTAGAAGAAGGGGAGGATCAGAGAAGACAGGATCAACCAGCCTTTTTTACACAATGTGGAGGATCAACCCATTAAGTTCCACAGTGAGTATAACAAGCATGCTTTACTGCATATACAGACTGATTTTACTGTTGTGGCTTTAGAAACACTTTCATTATTTACAGCACAAAGATTGTATGCGTATAGCAAAAAACAACAGCTTAAAATATTAGGGGGAAAAAAATGAACACAGAATTAGCTGTATATAGTAAAAACAAAAAATATGCAGTAATAGTTTACAGTAAATAGGCACAAACCATTACAGGGTTCCTGTAGGACAAATATATATAATTATTATAGAGGATTTATATATATATATAATTATTATAGAGGATTTATATATATATATAATTATTATAGAGGATTTATATAGCGCCAACAGTTTACAATTACAATACAAATGAATACAGGACGGATCATTTTATTTCTATATACATACATATATAATTTATTTATAAAGAGAGAGCGCACCTGTATACCAAAGTCTGGGGTGTTTACAAATGAAGGACGCAGAAAAGGTATATACTGCAGCACACTAGAAGCATAGTAAACACAAAGACATTGTATTGAGAAGTCATTTATCAAAATGATAATAACTGAAAGGCAGCAGGGACTCGGAGTGCGCAAAGTCATCCTGCAGAGGAGACGGAAGCAGCAGCAGCAGCAGGGATGTGAGGTGCATGTAAAGTGGATGCAGAGTGCGGGCAGAACACACGCAGAGCACTAACCAGCCACATCGGCTGCAACGCACGCAGAACACAGCAGAGCAGCTGCAGCCCAGGCTTGGTGGGGAGAGCGGGCCAGCTGAATGTATGAACACAGGCAATGAAAAGAACAACAGAAATATTTGGCTCACTGAGAAGAAAAAAAAAAACATGTGGGGCAGCACAGGGGCTAAATGGTTAGCACTTCCACCTGGCGGTACTAGGGTCATTGGTTGGAATCCCAACCATGGCACCACCTGCCTGGAGTTTGCATGTTCTCCCTGTGCCTGTGTGGGTTTCCTCTAGGTAATCCGGTTTCCTTCCACAAAACAAAGACATGCTGGTAGGTTAATTAGATCCTGTATTAATTGGCCCTAGTATGTGTATGTATGATTGTAAGTTAGGGACTTTTAGATTGTACGTCCTTTGAGGGCAGGGACTGATGTGAATGTACAATATACAGTTGCAAGAAAAAGTATGTGAACCCCTTGGGATTACGTGGAATTTTGCATGAATTGGACATAAAATGTGCTCTGAACGTCATCTAAGTCACAACAATAGAAGGACACAGTCTGCTGAACATAATACTACACAAACATTAGATGTTGCCATGGTTTAATTGCACATAACATGTAAACATTCACAGTGCAGGGAGGAAAAAGTATGTGAAGCTTTGGACTTAATAACTGGTTGACCCTCCTTTGGCAGCAATAACCTCAACCAAACGTTTCCTGTAGTTGCAGATCAGACTGCACAACGATCTGGAGTCATTTTGGACCACTCCTCTTCACAAAACTGTTTCAGTGCAGAAATATTCTTGGGATGTCTGGTGTGAATCGCTCTCTTAAGGTCATGCCACAGCATTTCAATGGGGTTGAGGTCAGGACTCTGACTGGGCCACTCCAGAAGGCGTATTCTGTGCTGTTGCAGCCATTGTTTTGTTGAATTACTTGTATGCTTTGGGTCATTGTCCTGTTGCATCACCCATCCTCTGCGGAGCTTCAGTTGGCAGACAGATGGTCGTACGGTTTCCTGCAAAATGTCTTGATAAACTCTGGAATTCATTTTCCCATCAATGACAACAATCCGTCCAGGCCCTGAGGCAGCAAAGCAGCCCCAAACTATGATGCTCCCTCCGCCATGTTTCACAGTGGGGATGAGGTTTTGATGTTGGTGTGCTGGGCCTTTTTTTCTCCACACATAGTGTTGTGTGTTCTTCCCAAACAACTCAATCTTGGTTTCATCTGTCCACAGTATATTTTGCCAGTAGTGCTGTGGAACATCCAGGTGCTCTTTTGCAAACTTCAAACGTGTTGCAATATTCTTTTTGGACAGCAATGGCTTCCTCCGTGGTGTCCTCCCATGTACTCCATTCTTGTTTAATGTTTTCCTTATTGTAGATGTGTCAACAAAAATGTTAGCATGTGCCAGAGATTTCTGTAGGTCTTTAGCTGACACTCTGGGATTCTTCTTTACCTCATGCAGCATTCTGCGCTGTGTTCTTGCAGTCATTTTTACAGGACGACCACGCCTAGGGAGAGTAGCAACAGTGCTAAACTTTCTCCATTTGTAGACAGTCTGTCTTACCGTGGACACATGAACATCAAGGATTTTGGAGATACTTTTGTAACCCTTTCCAGCTTCATGCAAGTCAACAATTCTTGATCGTAGGTCTTCTGAGAGCTCTTTTCTGTGAGGCATGGTTCACATCAGTCAGTGCTTCTTGAAACCAGTAAACCCAAAACAGATGTGTGTTTTTTAAGGGCAGCACAGCTGTCAGCAACACATCCAATATCATCACACTGATTGGAGTCAAGGTTGGCTCACTCCTGGCTCCAATTAGCTCTGGGAGAAGTCATTAAGCTAGGGCCTCTCATACGTTTTCTTGCAACTGTATATGTAAAGTGCTGCATAAATTGATGGTGCTATACAAGTACCTGTAATAAATAAAATATCATTGCAGGGTGGACTGCTCTTTAAAGGCACTCCAAAGACACATTGGTATACTGTTTCTCCCACTGATACCAATGATGGGGCACTATTCCTCCCACTGACACCAATGATGGGGCACTATTCCTCCCACTGATACCAATGATGGGGCACTATTCCTCCCACTGATACCAATGATGGGGCACTGTTCCTTCCACTGATACCAATGATTGGGCACTGTTCCTCCCACTGACACTAATGATGGGGCACTGTTTCTCCCACTGACACCAATGATGGGGCACTGTTCCTCCCACTGATACCAATGATGGGGCACTATTCCTCCCACTGATACGAATGATGGGGCACTATTCCTTCCACTGACACCAATGATGGGGCACTATTCCTCCCTCTGATACCAATGATGGGGCACTATTCCTCCCTCTGATACCAATGATGGGGCACTATTCCTCCCACTGACACCAATGATGGGGCACTATTCCTTCCACTGACACCAATGATGGGGCACTATTCCTTCCACTGACACCAATGATGGGGCACTATTCCTTCCACTGACACCAATGATGGGGCACTATTCTTTCCACTGACACCAATGATGGGGCACTATTCCTTCCACTGACACCAATGATGGGGCACAATTCCTTCCACTGACACCGATGATGGGGCACTATTCCTCCCACTGATACCAATGATGGGGCACTATTCCTCCCACTGACACCAATGATGGGGCACTATTCCTTCCACTGACACCAATGATGGGGCACAATTCCTTCCACTGACACCAATGATGGGGCACTATTCCTCCCACTGATACCAATGATGGGGCACTATTCCTCCCACTGACACCAATGATGGGGCACTATTCCTTCCACTGACACCAATGATGGGGCACTATTCCTTCCACTGACACCAATGATGGGGCACTATTCCTTCCATTGATACCAATGATGGGGCACTATTCCTCCCACGGATACCAATGATGGGGCACTATTCCTCCCACTGACACCAATAATGGGGCACTAGAGTTTACATGTTCTCTCTGTACCTGCATGGGTTTCCTCCAGGTACTCTGGTTTCCTCCCACACTCCAAAGACACACTGGTAGGTTAATTGGCTCCTGTCTAAATTGGCCCTAGTATGTGTTTGTATGAATGTAAGTTAGGGACCTTAGATTGTACGCCCCTTGAGGGTTAGGGACTGATGTGAATGTACTCACTTCTGTGAGATACTGTAGATGAGAGTTAGTGTTAGGATTGCCAACCATGGATAGAGTTCACTGCCGGCTATTATACTCAGCAGCTGTAGCTGCCTAAATACCCGCGCAATGGTTGCATCTGATGATGTTGCTGTTTGGGGTAAACAGCAGCATAAGAATCTGGGATTGCACACTCCTCTCCGACGCGTTTCATCACTAGTCACATGACTTGATACAGTCACGTGACTAGTATGAAATGCGTCAGTGAAGAGTGTGCGGATGACATTTACGACGTTGCCATTCATCAGGATAGCTTCTTGTAGTACTCTACAAATGGCTCTTGAAATGGCATTACAGCAGGCAATAGCATTCCTTGAGTGGCCCGTGCTTTGCCTTGCAGTATATTACGGATGGTGTCTGTTTTGAGCTTGTACAGGACTCTGCTGCTGAGATGATACTGCCATCTAGTGTCTAATCAGTACATCACTGGATCTTCATCATACCTGGTGCAAAATACACCTCCGGAACATGAATGTATTTCATTTGTTATAACTGATGAATAAAAGTTTAAAAGGATAAAGCACTATGTCGAGTTTTTTTTAATGAGGAATACGGCTGATACAAAGACGCTAACCAGGAGGGAGCTTACTTTGGAGTCTTCATTCAGCAAGCTGATCGTCTGAGTCCATATGGGACCAAAAGTGCAGTTAGACCGTAACATTGTATAATGTGAGGTCACACTGCCTGAGGTGAGCAGATATATGGTGGAGGATGTCTTTGCACGGGAATTGATGACAGATGCACATATCTTTTTTTTATTCAAAGGATGCTTCACTGAATGAACACTTTATTGATTGAACTTGATTTTTTGAATGACTTTTATTTGATTCATACTTAAAATATTCTTTATTTTTTGTGTGTTTTTTTTTTTTGGTTTTTATATATATATATATATATATATATATATATATAGTTTATATATAGTTTATATATATATATTCATATATCTACATTTTTATTTCAATATTAATATTTTTCTACTATTTTTTTTCTTCTAATATTTATTTCTTCACTTTGTTTTTTGGTAATATAATGGTCTGTACTATTGTTTCATGTGGATCAGCATTTTTTCACGTCACATTATGATTGTATAATTTGCCCCACTGAGACATGAGTTGTGTGCACTAGAGGCTACAGCATTTACGGTAATTGTAATTTTTCGTTTTTATTTCACCATAGTTAGCGCTTGAGTTATTCAATTTATTTTAGACACAACCATTAATGTCTAAACTTTTGGCAACAAAAGCGAGTACACCCCAAAGTGAAGATGTCCAAATTGGGCCCAATAAGCCATTTTACCTCCCCAGTGTCATGTGACTCATTAGTGTTACAAGATCTCAGGTGTGAATGGGGAGCAGGTGTGTTAAATTTGGTATTATCACAACGCTCACTCACCCTTCTGTATCAGGACAACAGAAACAGGACAAGACTGCAGGAACCTCCCCCTCTCCTCTTCTTCATAACATAGCATGGAGGGGTTTTGTAGTCCTCAGAGATAGCTCCGAACAATGTAAATGATAAGAATGCAGCAAAGCAGGGAGCACTAGAAGTTATCTGTTGATAATATTTCTGGTAGGATCAACAGGTATTTTTTTTAACTTATCAGATATATTAAAATCACTCTCCCTCTCTCATACTGGTCACTGGAAGTTCAACATGACATCTCATGGCAAAGAACTCTCTAAGTTAGTGTTAGGATTGCCAACCATGGATAGAGTTCACTGCCGGCTATTATACTCAGCAACTGTAGCTGCCTAAAAACCTGAGCAATGGCTGCATCTGATGACGTTGCTGTTTGGAGTAAACAGCAGCACAAGAACCTGGGATCGCATGAATGGCTTTATTCAATGGAAATGGTTAGCACTCCCACCTGGCAGTACTAGGGTTGTTGGTTCAAATCCCAACCACGGCATCACCTGCCTGGAGTTTGCATGTTCTCCCTGTGCCTGCGTGGGTTTCCTCCGGTCTCCTCCCAAATTCCAAAGACATGCTGGTAGGTAATTGGCTCCTGTCTAAATTGTCCCTAGTATATGTATGTATGAATGTGAGTTAGGGACCTTAGATTGTACGCCCCTTGAGGGTTAGGGACTGATGTGAATGTCAATGTACAATATATATGTAAAGCGCTACGTAAATTGATGGCACTATATAAGTACCTGAAATAATAATACAGATAAACTTCCTTACTTACGCATTTCAGCCCTAACTGGGTCTTAAACATAGCATTTTAGTGTTAATAATACAGGGAGGGCTATTGTGAAGGTTAAGGTGTCCATAGATGGATCGAAAATTGGATGGTTCAGCAGGGACCAGATACATTTAGATCCATCTATGGCTGTTCCTGCTCAATCAGCACTCGGCAGCCGCTGATCAGTGTATTCTGAAAGTGAAGGAGTCCCCACTGTCAGAATACAATAGCACAGCGGGGAGGATTCCTCCATTCATCTCAAGTGTAGATGCCTCATCATAAAATATGAACATCCTATGGCCAGCCTTAGTATCAGGACTAGGGCTACAGAGTGGGTGGAGATAAGGCTACAGAGGACTCAAAATGGTACTAAGTGATAAGGAATGTGAAGGCGGCTGAGAGCAAAAGAAGGGACTTTTTTGATAATGGGGGTCGTCCGTCTGCACCATTAGCATAGATCAAGAAATTTACTAGATTTCTTTACTTCAGCCTGCAGGCTAAATGAAAGAAATCCATATGTGGCTTGCTTGAGGAGCTCCTAGCATAGAGTGGACCTCTTTGTCCTGAGAACACTGAGATTGAAATGACCATCTCTGATAAAAGCTATAGAGATACCAGAAACCGAAGGGTGTCCTAAGCAGCCCATAGATGACTCCATTTTCTTTCCTTCCACCTCAGGTAGAAAGAAAGAAAATCGATTGATTCCCCCATCAAAACTGACTTCATCCCACAGTGCAATTGTGTTTTGCCGGTGGTGGGAGAGCTGCCTTGGGAAGCCTTTCCGGCTTGCAGAACACAATGATTACTGCTAGCAGCTATAACCTCCATCAGCAATCAGATGTAAAAAATCTGACAAGCTGGTTGTACTCAAGCTGATCGATGGATTGACTTGGGTATAATCCATATATGGATCGAATCCGGGCCAGTCCCTTTTGAACTTCAATTTCAATCCAGGTATGGTCTACTTAACACTGGTCTTTTTTTACTGACCAAATTGTGCCATGTATATGTTCGATGTGGATGGGGGAATCCTCCTGCTGAGCAATTGTATGCATTAATCAGTGCTGCCAGCTATAGCCTGCAGCGCTGATCGAGAAAAAATAAAAAAAGACAGGGTGCACAAAAGTCAATCTGTAGAATTACAGTTAGACATTTCTGGATAAACAAATTAAATCAGCGCTCAGATCTTCATGCAGACTAAAAGGAATTCACAAGAGGTGCAGCCCTTCTGAGATCGGGAAATCTGGGTACTAATGAACAAAGAAAAAAAGGGCGCACTCTCATCGTGCATTACCGTGGTACACCGCGTATTTATTGTGTAATCAAATAGATATATACTCACAAACCAAAGGATAATGAAAGCAGTATGAATAGTCCGCAATGGCAGTCAATGCAATGCTGTGCCCCAATTGGGGATAAGCTGACACGTTTCGGGAGACGTACCCCCTTCCTCAGAGCCCTGATACCACGGTAATGCACGATGAGAGTGCGCCCTTTTTTTATTTAGACATTTCTGAATATACAGTATGTCTTAAGAAGCTGAACAAGAGCAAGAAAGTAACCTGGCCAAGTGTGTTTTCACCATCCTTTGTTTTACTTGTGTTTCCACCATTTTTTAGTTTGGTGTTTGTATTTACAATGTACCTAGGATTGTAATTATGTCGATATTTTATTTATGATCACATGTTGACACATTCCTTTCATTGTTTTCATTCCCTTCTCTTGCTTTAGTGGAATATAGTTCAGTTTCACCTATTTAGGATTAGCGCAGCACCATTTTTGTTTCGTTGTTTTTCACTATTTGGGTATATAGTTGGGTATTAGCAGCCATTCCTAACTTTGGGGTGTAGGTATATTTGCATTTTCCTTTTGGGGTATAGTGGCAGCGCAGGAGGCTTTTTGTGTTTAAGCTGGCTAAGGGGCCATACATTAGTACATTTTTAGCGAACGCTCGTACAAAAATACTCATTTTATAACTTGAATGTTGTTCAAAAGTACTACATTTGTTTGCTTTTAACATTCGATTTTGGAATGAATGGACTTTGCTGAACAAAAACCACATACACTATTAGAAATTTAAAAGATAGAAAATGCAGCGTTAGGAGTGAGACTGAAAGTACAAATATCAGCCAAATGACAGGTAGAGATTAGTAGCCTCCAATACAGGTGACTTGATTAAAACTATGAAGATCACCGTGAAGAAACCAACCACCCCACACCTCCAAATGAAACCTCACAGATTGAAAGACCCCATTGCATATGAGAGGTCAGTAAGCTGCTTTGTGGCTAGGTTCCAAAACCTTTTTCCTCTCATATGGCAAGAATAATCCAATATAGGACAAGCCATTAATGAAAATAGGAAGCTCTACTATACACCTATGTTTTTTAAATCCTCTTAAAACAACTCTTCATAAAAGATGCTGACATGAGAACGCTGCCAGATCATATCATCTTGGCAATGTGTAACATCATCATTACGCTATAGCTCCTACCAACGTGTTTCGTCCTAAGGGATGTAATTTTTTTTTTTTTTTTAAGTGACTTTAAAGAATTTACAACCCCAGACTGTGTTAAAAAAATACTGTTAGAAATGTGTTCATTTGAGAAGAATTTTCTCATCATTGCCGTAGAAAATGAGCACTGATTTGACTGCCAGGGCTGCTGTTAGAAACCAGGGGTCCCTATACAGCCAACCTGCCAGGGCCCTTCAAATAAACACAGTTTACTATGCTTCAGTTATGAATGAACACAGTGAGTAAATGGTACCGATCACTCATTGTGTTCATTCAGGAAAGGAAGGGG
Organism: Staurois parvus; assembly: GCF_062004578.1. Taxonomy (NCBI): domain Eukaryota; kingdom Metazoa; phylum Chordata; class Amphibia; order Anura; family Ranidae; genus Staurois; species Staurois parvus. Next base: position 5,238,208 of record NW_028318623.1, on the reverse strand, counting down.
CTGGTAAATGTGACACATTTACCGGACTCTTTTTCCCACTCACTATTGTGTGCTTGCAGCTGCCGGCGGGAAGGAGAGGAGGGAACTCGGCAGCACTGTGGGGATGGGAATGCACACAGGGGGGCTTGGGCAGCATAGGGAAATGTATGGTGCACAGGGAGAGTGATGGGGGGGCAATTACTGGTACCAATCCCCTCTATGGCTCTTTCTGCAGCAGCTGAAAGACAGTGGGAGGGAGGGGAGAAGGAGCCAGCTTTCAGCTGCTGCAGAGAGAGCCATATAGGCGATTGGTTACAGTAACTGATCCGCTGCCATGCTGATCACCTTCCCTGTCCACATCTGATTCACCCACCCCCCCTGCTGGCCTGGGCCCCTTACAGAAGGACCGGTGGTACCCCCTTATCCATGCTCCAGTTGACTGCACTAAGGTTTAAAAAAAATCGAAACTATGAAAACCATTGCAAATGAAATTCTACTAGTGTATGGCCAGCACAACAAGGGGCTGAAGTGCACACAGATGATACATAAGATTTCTTACTTCACCGGTCTCAGTGTGCCATCAATAAATGATGTTCATGCAGTGTGTCCCGAATTATACTTGGCTCGTACTCCATTTCTTTGTCCTCTGTGTGTAGAGGGTGTTACTATTGCCTGTGCACATAGCCCTCTGACTATGCTCTGCAATAGATGGGCCATGAAAATACATTTGTATGCTCTCCAGCATGACCCAATTTACCTGCTAGTAAATGGAATACACTTGTTTTTATCCTTACTGAACAACCTGGACTGAATTAAATAATTGATCATAAAGATGTTTTATCATGAAATATTTACTGCAGTCAAAGTGCATTAAACCAAGAACTCGGCAGCTGAGGGGTTGCGTACCAGGTGAAGTGGTCTGTTGTTGGCATTTGTACCTTTTGTCTTGTCTACAGATCTCACTTTTATTCTAAAAGTTTGTATTATAAGTTTTTGCTGCACTAGTTCTTAAAGGTTTTTCAAACTGCAGAACTTTAAAGTGAACTTGCACTTTGCCTACGTAGGGTAAGACAACAAAACTAGTTGATGTGCTTCCGGTCTCCTCCTGTCCCAGCCTTGCTGGATATTCATTAGAAAGGTACAACTGCCCCACCACTTGAAGTTTCTGCTTTCATACTGATTGTCCTGTGTTGAAAAGAAAAAACTTCTTTATTGGAAATCTTCCCTACTGCCTATGCTGTCCTCCTGGTTATCCCCCATTGATGTTGTTTTGTATAAATGGACCTACACGAGCAGAAATTGTCAAAAGAAATTTGAACGAATTTGGTTGCCAAGAAGTTGCCAATTTTAATACTTATTATTCTACGTTAAGAAAGAAATTCTTTTTCATTGGAAATCTTCCCTACCACTACAGTGTCCTCCTAGCTATCCTCCATTGACAATGTTTTACCTACATATAAACTGACCTACACGAGCAGCAATCATCCAAAGAAATTTTTGTATAATCTGGATACCATGGACAGGACAGTAGAAGTTGCTGATTTCATACTTATATTCGTTGAGAAGGAAATCCTTCTTCTCTGCAAATATTCCCTACCACTACAGTGTCCTCCTGGGTATTCTCCACTGACACTGTTTTGCCTATGTATAAAGTGACCTACACGAGCATAAACTGTCAGAAGGAATTTGATAGAATTTGGTTGCCATGGATAGGACTAGAGATGAGCGAATCGAACATGACGAAGTGGAATTCGTTCCGAAGATTTGGAAAAATTCTATTCGCGACGAATCCGAAGATTAGCAAACTTCGGATGCACGAATCGAATTTTCCCAAAAATGGCGGCGACATGTGTGGCGACAGGAGAAAATGGACAGAGAAGATGGGGCGGGGATCTCTGGGAAGGCGTGCAGACAAGGCGCGCTGACCCATAATGCATTCATGAGTCATGAATCATGACATGTGATCGCATTAGCCAATCAGCAGCCAGCCAGCCAGCCAGCCAGCACTGTGTAATGGTGGAGCTATAAATCGCGGCCATCTTAGAATTCTCCATTAGCCTCCGGTCATTCAAGAGAGACAGACCTCTGTGTATTGAGGGACAGAGTTAGGGCCACAGAGACTTTAGGGCCACAGAATCGTTACTCAGGGACACAGAATTGTTACTCAGGGACACAGAATTGTTACTCAGGGACACAGAATCGTTACTCAGGGACACAGAATCGTTACTTAGGGCCACAGCTATCAAAGAATCGAAAATTTAAAGTGACATACACCCTTTTTTTTTTTGGTGGCTGTTGTGCACAGTTGGTGCTGCAGTTTGCCGATTGTGCAAAATAAACTGACTTTCTGCTTCACAACCACTATTGTACGTTCAAAGAGTTAAATCCATTTACACGCCGGCTGGCGGTAATATTTTTTGGGTGATTAGTGCATTCCAGTGACACAAACGTACAGTTTCCAGCCAACGGCAAGCTGCAATTGACCGATTGTGTACAATAAACTGACTTTCTGCTTCACAACCACTATTGTACGTTCAAAGAGTTAGATCCATTTACACGCCGGGTGGCGGTAATATTTTTTGGGTGATTAGTGCATTCCAGTGACATAAACGTACAGTTTAAAGCCAACGGCAAGCTGCAATTGACCGATTGTGCAAAATAAACTGACTTTCTGCTTCACAACCACTATTGTACGTTCAAAGAGTTAAATCCATTTACACGCCGGCTGGCGGTAATATTTTTTGGGTGATTAGTGCATTCCAGTGACAGAAACGTACAGTTGCCAGCCAACGGCAAGCTGCAATTGACCGATTGTGTACAATAAACTGACTTTCTGCTTCACAACCACTATTGTACGTTCAAAGAGTTAGATCCATTTACACGCCGGGTGGCGGTAATATTTTTTGGGTGATTAGTGCATTCCAGTGACATAAACGTACAGTTTCCAGCCAACGGCAAGCTGCAATTGACCGATTGTGCTAAATAAACTGACTTTCTGCTTCACAACCACTATTGTACGTTCAAAGAGTTAAATCCATATACACGCCGGGTGGCGGTAATATTTTTTGGGTGATTAGTGCATTCCAGTGACAGAAACGTACAGTTTCCAGCCAACGGCAAGCTGCAATTGACTGATTATGCTAAATAAACTGACTTTCTGCTTCACAACCACTATTGTACGTTCAAAGAGTTAAATCCATATACACGCCGGGTGGCGGTAATATTTTTTGGGTGATTAGTGCATTCCAGTGACATAAACGTACAGTTTCCAGCCAACGGCAAGCTGCAATTGACCGATTGTGCTAAATAAACTGACTTTCTGCTTCACAACCACTATTGTACGTTCAAAGAGTTAAATCCATTTACACGCCGGCTGGCGGTAATATTTTTTGGGTGATTAGTGCATTCCAGTGACAGAAACGTACAGTTTCCAGCCAACGGCAAGCTGCAATTGACCGATTGTGTACAATAAACTGACTTTCTGCTTCACAACCACTATTGTACGTTCAAAGAGTTAGATCCATTTACACGCCGGGTGGCAGTAATATTTTTTGGGTGATTAGTGCATTCCAGTGACATAAACGTACAGTTTCCAGCCAACGGCAAGCTGCAATTGACCGATTGTGCTAAATAAACTGACTTTCTGCTTCACAACCACTATTGTACGTTCAAAGAGTTAAATCCGGTTTTATTTTTGGGGTGCTTATTGAATTAAAGAGTATGTCAGACAACACGCAGAGGAGTGGCAGAGGAGGCAATGTTTCAGGAGCGAGCAGACGTGGCAGCAGAGGAAGGGGTCGAGGCAGCACTAGTCGCAGCCAGAGGCCAGTGCTCCTGGTGTCATCCAGCGGTCGTGTCTCCACCGACAACCCTGCCGTCATCGATTGGTTGACTCGGTCGTCTTCCTCTTCCCAGGTCACCTCTGACACCTACAGCCAACGGTCGGTGGGTACGTCAGACACAACCGTTAGTTGGCATGGCCCGGGAGCAAGCCCACTGAAATCACGTGTCCTCGACCTGCCCCTGTCCTTTGGTGTTCCCTCACCAAGCGAAGTATCGCATGCTGTGGGCTCAGCCCCACTGTACAGTGAGGAAGAGCTAACAGAGGGCGGTCAGGAACGGGGGGAGACATCCGCCTCTTCAGCAGCCAGGCGAAGAAGTACTGGCGAGGAGAGTGGCTCGGTAGCCGGTCTAGAGACAGGTCTGTCTCCTGACCCACACGCAGCCGAGGGGGCTAGTAGTGACGCGGAGACCCTAATTGATGATGATGAGGCTGATCGCACTTGGCAGCCTCGTCGTCATCAGGCTATTGCTTCCGCATCATCAGGAGAAGAGGGTGCCAGCTTGCCAGCGAGCAAAACAGTCGGTGGGTTGCCCAGGAGGCAGCAGGGTCGCAGCAGTGTCAGTGGAGCCAAACGGCCACGGAGTAGAGCACCAGCTCCACTGCAGCCTACCACCACGGCCAGTAGTGGTGCCGGTGTGCACGGAGGAAGTAGCAGTCAGCCAGTGAGGAGTAGCGGGGGCAAAGTTTCCTACTCGGCGGTGTGGCAATTTTTCGTCAAGCCGCCCGAGGAAGTAAACGTAGCCGTATGTCGACTATGTGGCCAGAAAGTCAAGCGTGGCCAGGGGGCCAATGTTGGGACTACAGCGTTGCGTCAGCATATGCAGCGTCGCCATTCGGTGGCCTGGGAAAACCGTGATAAAGATACGGCGGTTCTGCCTGCCCCAGCCCCCGCTCCATCACCCGCTCCGTTACTTGCTCCGTCACCCGACGTCAATCGCCCTCTATCAGCCAGTCAAGGCTCCAACACCTCTGCTGAGGGGAGTTGTCGCTCGTTGGCATCTTCCGCTCGTTCAAATGCTCCTTCTCCTGCTACTCCTCTTCACGGATTCCGTCAGCAGTCTTTCTTGGAATCCGTTTCCAAGAGACAACAGTTTGCGAGCACGCACCCGACGGTGCAGAAGCTGAACGTCCTCCTGTCCAAGTTGCTGGTGCTGCAGTCCCTCCCTTTCCAAGTGGTGGACTCAGCACCTTTCCGAGAAATGATGGCTTGTGCCGAGCCGCGGTGGAGAGTGCCAAGCTGGCATTTCTTCGCCAAAAAGGCAGTGCCAGCCCTGCATTCACATGTAGAAGAGATGGTGGGCCAGTCTTTGAGCATGTCGGTCTCTGTCAAAGTGCACGGCAGCGCCGACGTGTGGAGCTGTAACTACGGTCAGGGACAGTACATGTCATTTATGGCCCACTGGGTGAACGTGGTGCCGGCACAGCCGCACCAGCAACTTGGACAGGTCACGCCGCTTTTGCCTCCACGTTTGCACGTCCTTGGTCCAGCAAAGATGTCCGCCTCTACCACCTCTTCTTCCGCCGTGTCCTCAGCCGCAACCCCCGTGCCAAGTCCCATTACCCGACCGGCATATCACATGTGCAGGGCGCAACGGTGTCACGCTGTGCTGCACCTGGTATGCCTTGGCGAACGTAGTCGCACAGGGGAGGAACTTCTCAGTGTAATGAACAGAGAAATCGACAGATGGCTGTCTCTGCGCAAACTGAAAATCGGAACCATGTTGACCGACAACGGAAAGAACATGGTGTCTGCTCTGCGTCAAGGAAGGTTGTGCCATTCCGATCGATGAGGATCGGTGTGCTGCAGAGTTTCCGTTTCTGAAGATATATTTATGGATGATCTGCCATTATATTATCAAGGTTTTTTGGTGAAATTTTTCATACTCAGACACTTTTTTTGCACAAAAGTTTTTTGCACCTAAAAGTTTTTTTATATTTTTTTGTGGTATTGGTATATATATATATTTTTTTCTGGACTTATGATTTGATGATTTCTTCATATATATTTATATATTTATACACATTTACTAGCGCAAATTATTTATTTATAGCCCTATCGGCCACTTTCTGGCATCCAGTTGCTGTAGCCCCCATCACCACACTGTGCCACGGGCCCCTGTACCGCCTTCTCATACTGCTGCCAGATCCATCCTCTGCCATGTGCGTCTTTGTCGTCTGCTCACGCTGCTGGGTTCCAGTTTTAAACCTAGGCCTGTGTATGGCTTCCGAATACTGCTGCCTCCACCGCCACCCTGCGCCATGTGCCTCTGTCGTCTGCTCACGCTGCTGACGGCTTCCGCTTTTTAAACTAGTCCTGTGTATGTCTTCCGAATACTGCTGCCTCCACCGCCACCCTGCGCCATGTGCCACTTTCAGGTCTCCTTACACTGTTGGTGGGTTCCATTTTGTGATAGGGTGCTGTATGGCCTTCCATTGCTGCTGCTTCCACCGCCACCCTGCGCCATGTGCCTCTGTCGTCTGCTCACGCTGCTGACGGCTTCCGCTTTTTAACCGAGGCCTGTGTTTGGCTTCCGAATACTGCTGCATCCACCGCCACCCTGCGCCATGTGCCTCTGTCGTCTGCTCACGCTGCTGACGGCTTCCGCTTTTTAACCGAGGCCTGTGTTTGGCTTCCGAATACTAATGCATCCACCGCCACCCTGCGCCATGTGTCTCTGTCGTCTGCTCACGCTGCTGACGGCTTCCGCTTTTTAACCTAGGCCTGTGTATGGCCTTCAATTGAAGCTGCTTCTGCTCCGCCATTCTGCCATTGGACTCTTGATAGTCGTCTCCCCACGCTGCTGCTGGGGGGACTTTTTAACATAGGCCTCTGTATGGCCTTCAATTTTAGCTGCTTACGCTCCGCCACTCTGCCATGGGCCCCTGTACCGCCTCCTCATGCTGCTGCCAGGCCCGTAATCTGCCATGGGCCCCCATACCGACTCCTCATGCTGCTGCCAGGCCCGTAATCTGTCATGGGCCCCTGTACCGCCTCCTCATGCTGCTGCCAGGTCCAGAGTGTGTCATGGGTCCCTGTACGGCCTCCCATTGCTGCTGTCTCCATCGCCACACTCTGCCATGTGCCACTTTCAGGTCTCCTCACACTGCTGGTGGGTTCCATTTTGTCATAGGGTGCTGTATGGCCTCCCATTGCTGCTGCCTCCACCGCCACACTGTGGCTCCACACTCTGGTTTTGGCCCCGTGACTGCCCAAATGAGTGAAGTGTGCGGTGATTCTAAGATCGACGGCACTCATCTGCATGTCATACTGACTGACAGTATTATTTCTCTTCCCCAGCAGACTCCAAGGGCATTTAAATTAAAGGTACAGTGTTCTGCACTAATATAAAGGCTCTCTGAAGCCTAGAAACACCCTTTTTATAAGTTAAATTTGCAGCGAATATATTCAGCTCGAAGCGAATTTTTTCCGCGAATTCGGCGAATCGGCCGAACCGAATTTTTGAATAATTCGCTCATCTCTAAATAGGACAATAGAAGTTGCCAATTTCATACTTCTTATTTTACATTGAGAAGGAAATCCTTCTTTACTGGAAATCTTCCCTACTGCTACAGTGTCCTCCTGGGTATCCTCCGTTAACAAAGTTTTGCCTACATATAAACTGACCTACACGAGCAGCAATCGTCCAAAGAAATTTGATAAAATCTGGTTACCATGGACAGGACAGCAGAAGTTGCTGATTTCATACTTATTGTTCTAGGTTGAGGAGAAAATCCTTCTTTGCTAGAAATCTTCCTTTCCGCCACAGCGTCCTCCTGTATATCCTCCATTGACACTATTTTGTAAAAAATGACCTACACGGGCAGAAATTGTCAAAAGAAATTTGAGAGAATTTGGTTGCCATGGACAGGACACTAGAAGTTATCTATTTCATACTTATTATTCTGCGTTGAGAAGGAAATGCTTCTTCACTGGAAATCTCCCCGACCACTACAGTGTCCTCCTGAGTATCCTCCATTGACAATGTTTTGCCTACATATAAACTGACCTACACGAGCAGCAATCATCCAAAGAAATTTGATAAAATCTGGTTACCATGGACAGGACAATAGAAGTTGCTGATTTCATACCTATATTCTAAGTTGAGAAGGAAATCCTTCTTCTCTTCCCTAGCACTACAGTGTCCTCCTGGGTATCCTCCACCGACACTATTTTGCCTATGTATAAACTGTCCTACACGAGCATAAACTGTCAGAAGAAATTTTATAGAATTTGGTTGCCATGAATGGGACAATACAAGTTGCTAATTTCCTACTTATTACTCTATGTTGAGAAGGAAAATCTTCTTCACTGGAAATCTTCCCTACTACTACAGTGTCCTCCTGGGTATCCGCCATTGACAATGTTTATGTACAAGCTGATCTACACGAGCAGGAATCGTCTGAAAATTTTTTATACATTTTGGTTAACATGGACAGGACAGTAGAAATTGCTGATTTCACATTGTTCTACATTGAAAAGAAAATACTTCCATGGAAATCTTCCTTACCACCACAATTACCACTCCCTTTTTTTTTTCTTTTAGTCCCCCCATCTCCATTCCTTCCTTACCTTGCCCCCCTTTCATTTGAGTTCCTTTCAGTGATTTTTTTCAGCAGGAATGGGGGGAAACGCAGTTCCGACACCTCCAGCACTGAATGTATGTAATTGCAAGGGAGGCTGGAGGGTCTACTGATGCTGGCTGCTGGGGGATCTATTATCACTGGAGGGGATATATTTTTCCATGGTGGTCTATTGCTGCTGGGAGGTCAATTGTTGCTGGAAGGGATTTACTGTTGAGGGAAGGGTCTATTGTTGCTTGCTGATGGGAGATCTGTTGTTGCTGGAGTGGGATTTTGTTGTGGGGGTCAATTGTTGCTGGAGAAATCTATTGTTGCTAGGGGGGCTATGGTTTCTGGCTGAAGGGGATCTATTTTACGGCTTTACTTGTTATTAATAACAAATGACCATACAAAATAATACTTGGCTCTGTATTCTCTAAAAGGTGTGGTACTGGGAGGTGGGTAAAGGGAGGAACCAAGGGAAGGTGCTCGGAGGTGGGTAGGGGGTGGAAACAAAGGGTGACTCTGAAGAGGGGAGTTTCTGTATATATGTTTTTTAAATATATTCTTCAGATTTTTTTTAACATTCATTTTAACATATATTTTTACATATATTTGTAAATGCATTCCAAAAATGTAGATTTGTATTTTTAAAGACATACAGTATATTTGAATGGTCTTTAAAAATATATTTTTCATATATTTTGTAATAAAAACGCATTTTAACATTATATATATATATATATATATATATATATATATATATATATATATAATTTTTTTTTTTTTTTATTATTTTTTTTTTTTTTTTAATATATTGAATATGGCCAAAATTGTAGCATTTCAAATATATGTCAATATATTTGGGAAGAATATTTTTAAAATATATTTCAAATATATTTTTCTTCCATATGGGTTGTAAATGGTTGTGCAACGTATTCTTATAAATAAATGAGGCATATGAATATAGCTCTGTTGGTGCCTTAAAAACTATACTATATACAAATAGTATAGTATAATATAATAAATATTCTCCTTACCAATATATTAGCATCACAGTGATGCAGATACACAAATATAGCTGGAAAACAGACATATGTAGAAAGTTGCCAAATGTCTCTTGTTTTCAGATAGAGCCCCAGGTGTTGAACATTTGTTCCTGGAATTTTTTTTCTTGGAAATGTCCCCAGTTTTCAGTGCCAGCATGTTACACACTAAATCCCTCTTCTTTGCAGCATTCTAGATTACATCTACTATCACATACCCGCAGATTTTTCACTTTAAATTTGTAAACCTATATGAAATTCTGTATAATGTATTAATACAATTAATAGTATAAGGCCTTAAAGTGATCCGTTCCCCTTCCGTCCATCAGATTGGATGGAAACAGACAGGCGTTTCCATCCGACCACCCATAGAGTACAGTGGGCTGTGTCCGAGTGCGCTCTGCATAAGCACACCAGTCATCCACTTGCTCATCGGGGATCAGCAGACAGATCTCCCGCTGAGCAAGCGGATCCACTGACAGGTCCGCCTTATCTGAAAGGGTACTTTGAATAACAGGGAGGTGAAGCCTCCATCAATCAAGGTGTAATATCCCACCCCATTGTGTTTAGCTGGTTAGTGGGCATAGAGGAGAGGGAGGGAGTGGTCTGTCATTTACCACTGTGTATATGCCTACATGTGTGACTTTATAGTTACATGGGCTGCTCAGAAGTGATTGGAAAGAATATGCTCAGCATGGAAACTCACTGAAAACTGAGCATGTGCAGAGCTGCCAACACGGCTCTGCAAAATCAACAGCTGCATTGGGGACATGGACAGAAGGGGGAGGTAGAAAATAGCAGGGTCAACCATTTTTTTGCAGAATACAGAAAACGAATCCTATAGTGGCTGAGTTAGTATGAACAGCATGTAATACAGCATTTATTAATAGTTTTTTATGATGTGGATTTAATGACACTTTAAACAAATGGCATTTTTGCTAAAGCGCTACAACATAATTTGTTTTACCCCCTCAAATTGGACCATGCTTTATATGTTTTTTATTGCCTTCCTCTGGAATCACTGTGGGATCAGACTTCTGTATAGAAGGAAGTTTTCTATTTTTTTAATTCTGTTTATTTTTTTTTTCATTGGTTGAACCAGATGGACCTGTCTTTTTTCAGCCTATGCAACTATGTAATTTCTATTTTTCCCGAATATTTGTTTTTTTTATCTTTTTTTACTGCATCTTAGTGCTGCTGATTGCCTGAAGTCTCTTTGCAGCCACTTCATGCCTGTTTTCCGGCCTTCTGAATGGCTGGAGAGAAGAGAAGACTGCAGATAAACAGGTACAACTTATGTAGGAGGAGTTGTTTCATCTCTGTGCATCCCCTGAGGCCACTGGGTATATGTAAGGGTTTACAACCACGTTAACATAATGATGATATCACATTTTAGAGATTGAGTTTACATATACCGTATTCAGTAGTGAAACCATGGAGTGACCCAATGCTGTTCATTATTCCAGGCTATGGTATAGCTAGCAGTAGTTAACCACTTGGTGGCAGTCCAGGGGCGGGTTGCCGTTTATAAACAACACCCGCCATTTTGGACTGGGAGTGCGCAGCACCATGATCCGGTGCCCACTGTGTCCGTAGGACACAGCTGAACACTGATCGTCGTACGGGACCTCAATGCGAGGTCCCGATCATGTGATCACTGATTGGCCAATCAGTGATCACATGCAGAGTAGTAAGCAAGATGTCACTTCTGACATCATTGCTTACTACATGTGAAATCTGTGAATGATCACAGAGATCACATGGTACAGGGCTATTCACAACAGCCTTGTACCATGTGACAAGCTGTGACCAATCACAGCTCACACAGTAGTTCTCAATGGCTGCAAGAATGCAGCCAGAGAGAAGGAGAAATGATTGCTTTTATAGCCTTTATGGGTGTAACAGCAATCAGTGTAGTAAAAGAAAAAAAAAAATCTTCATCACCCCCCACAAGTAGTAGTGTCACCATGGTGACAATGTACTGCTAGGGTGACAGTATGTAGAAAAACAAACATAAATAATAATATAAAAATGTAAAAAAAAAAATTTTTTAAATTATAATTTTTAGTTATAAACTAATTTGGGTTATTTTTTTCACTAAAAAGATAACTGAATACATTTTGGGCAAGATTTATGATGAAATATTATTTATTTGCAAAATTTTACAAGAGAAACACTTTTTTTCAAAATTTTTGGTCTTTTTTATTTATATAGCAAAAAAAATAAAAATCCCAGTGGTGAATAAATACCACCAAAATAAAGCTTTATCTGTCTCAAATAAATGCTAAAAAAATTCATATGGGTACGGTGTTGCATGACCGCGCAATTGTCAAAGTGTGATAGCGCTGAAAGCTGAAAATTGGCCTGGACAGGAAGGGGGTGAAAGTGTCCGGACTGGAAGTGGTTAATCAGCTGGCCCCACACAGCTCAGAGTTTGGCTGATTTCTGTTTAATCGGTTGAAATTTAGGCTGTGGGTGACCCTGTTGACACCGCCCAGTTCCACAAACTCCGATTAAACAATCAAAGGAGCTGGATGGAAAGTTGTTGGTTGAATAGTCACTGCATTCCATTAGATGCAGTTACTGTTGGGGTATTCAGACATCCACGGATGCTGCAGCTGTCTGAAAACAACAGCTGGCAGAGAAGATTCCATCATCCCTGCCGTTCAGCATGGATGGAGGAATCTTTTAGATTTCTCTTGTTCAGCCTGCATTCTGGGAGGACATCCATGGACGCCCTTCCAGAGCAAGAGAACTGCCCTGTAGCCTTCTTTTGGCTATGGGACCACAACTCAAATATTGGGGAAATATACCTGCCGCTCAGGACACGTACCAGTGTTCAGTACAAGTGCTCAGGACACGTCCCAGTGTTCGGTACAAGTGTTCTGGACACGTCCCAGTGTTCAGTACAAGTGTTCAGGACACGTCCCAGTGTTCGGTACAAGTGCTCAGGACACGTCCCAGTGTTCGGTACAAGTGCTCAGGACACGTCCCAGTGTTCGGTACAAGTGTTCTGGACACGTCCCAGTGTTCGGTACAAGTGCTCAGGACACGTCCCAGTGTTCCGTACAAGTGCTCAGGACACGTCCCAGTGTTCAGTACAAGTGTTCAGGACACGTCCCAGTGTTCAGTACAAGTGTTCAGGACACGTCCCAGTGTTCGGTACAAGTGTTCAGGACACGTCCCAGTGTTCAGTACAAGTGTTCAGGACACGTCCCAGTGTTCGGTACAAGTGCTCAGGACACGTCCCAGTGTTCGGTACAAGTGCTCAGGACACGTCCCAGTGTTCGGTACAAGTGTTCAGGACACGTCCCAGTGTTCAGGACACATCCCAGTGTTCGGTACAAGTGTTCAGGACACGTCCCAGTGTTCAGGACACGTACAAGTGTTCAGGACACGTCCCAGTGTTTCGTACAAGTGCTCAGGACACGTCCCAGTGTTCAGTACAAGTGTTCAGGACACGTCCCAGTGTTTCGTACAAGTGCTCAGGACACGTCCCAGTGTTCAGTACAACTGTTCAGGACACGTCCCAGTGTTCGGTACAAGTGCTCAGGACACGTCCCAGTGTTCGGTACAAGTGTTCAGGACACGTCCCAGTGTTCAGTACAAGTGTTCAGGACACGTCCCAGTGTTCAGGACACGTCCCAGTGTTCAGGACACATCCCAGTGTTCGGTACAAGTGTTCAGGACATGTCCCAGTGTTCAGGACACGTACAAGTGTTCAGGACACGTCCCAGTGTTCCGTACAAGTGCTCAGGACACGTCCCAGTGTTCAGTAGAAGTGCTCAGGACACGTCCCAGTGTTCGGTACAAGTGTTCTGGACACGTCCCAGTGTTCAGTACAAGTGTTCAGGACACGTCCCAATGTTCCGTACAAGTGCTCAGGACACGTCCCAGTGTTCAGTACAAGTGTTCAGGACACGTCCCAGTGTTCAGTACAAGTGTTCAGGACACGTCCCAGTGTTCAGTACAAGTGTTTAGGACACGTACCAGTGTTCAGTACAAGTGTTCAGAACACGTCCCAGTGTTCAGTAGAAGTGTTTAGGACACATACCAGTGTTCAGTACAAGTGTTCAGAACACGTCCCAGTGTTCAGTAGAAGTGTTTAGGACACGTACCAGTGTTCAGTACAAGTGTTCAGGACACGTCCCAGTGTTCAGTACAAGTGCTCAGGATACGTCCCAGTGTTCAGTACAAGTGCTCAGGACACGTCCCAGTGTTCAGTACAAGTGTTCAGGACACGTCCCAGTGTTCAGTACAAGTGTTCAGGACACGTCCCAGTGTTCAGTACAAGTGTTCAGGACACGTCCCAGTGTTCAGTACAAGTGTTCAGGACACGTACCAGTGTTCAGTACAAGTGTTCAGGACATGTACCAGTGTTCGGTTCAAGTGTTCAGGACACGTACCAGTGTTCGGTTCAAGTGTTCAGGACACGTCCCGGTGTTCAGTACAAGGTGCAGAGAAACACTGAAAGCCGACCACAGCACAATGGCTACTGAAGACCTTCAGAAGGTTTTTTAGTTGCTCCTTGTCTTGCAATACAAATTGTTGAAAAAAATGTTGAATTAGATTTTTTTGTTGGTGGCCAGCTGGTATGAGAGCTGGGAAATGTTTGTATTGTACTAATCAGCATTGCCTAGATAAAAAAACAGAAGACCTATGATGGCAAGATGTGCGCCCAAAATTTTTTTCAACGGGGCTGCTGTTAGAAACCATGGGGCCCCATACAGCCAACTTGACAGGGCCCCCTCCCCACATAAAAACAAAGTTTACTCTGCTTCAGTTATGAATGAACACAGTGAGTACTTGGTACCCATCACTCATTGTTTTCATTCAGGAAAGGAAGGAGCTGGTAAGTGTACCATATTTACTGGACTCTTCCCTCACTCTCCATTCTGAAGGATCCTATTGTGTGTTTGTAGCCGCCTGTAGAAAGGAGAGGAGGGAATCTGGCAGCACTGTGGGGGTGGAGGCACACAGGGGGCCTGGGAAGTAGGGAGAAACATGGTGCACAGGGAGGGTTAGTGTAGCACTTAGGTGGAACTGTATTGAGAAACAGGGCCATGGATAAGGGGGTACCACCGGTCCACCTGGAAGGGGCCCAGGCCAGCAGGGGGGGTGGGTGAATCAGATATGGGCAGGGAGAGTGATCAGCAGGGCAGAGGATCAGTTACTGTAGCCGATTCCCTGTATGGCTCTCTCTGTAGTAGCTGAGAGCCAGTGGGTGGGAGAGGAGATATAAATTCTGTATAGTAATAATAATAATAATAATAAATAATACAAGATATACTTACTATGAAAAAACATTTGGAAGAGCTGTTAGCAATATTGGGTGGTAACAGGAAAATCAGCTAACATCTTATTAATAATGGTTTCTTCTTGTTCTATGCCTTTGGGGAAAACGAGACTCAATGGTTTTTACTGCGATAAGTCTGGAATGCCAGGTGTGGATGCTCCCGGGAAGTATTCTCTAGAACTGTTTTGTTACATCTCGTACCAATGATTTATTTTGACACTTATATAGTTCTGTAAAAGCAATGCACACCTGGAATTACTGTGTTTTTTTTATTAAAGGTAATTTTCAGTTTAGATGGAAACCCCTCTACTTAGTTCACCAGATGAAGTAACGCACATGGGGTGCAGCCCTTCCACAGCCAAAGAATATGGGCTTTTAGCAAGAATGGACACTCTCATTCTACATTTTACCTGCAGTGACATCTACTGCTGAATATTTGGGTTTTGCTGCAATAATCGGAATCTTTTTCCTGTTACTGTAATAACAATAAAAAGTGGTAATGTTGGTCAAAAATACTTAGAGCTGGAATACATTTTCCTTTAAGATCAGGAATGGACTCGCCAATAGTGGTGGGACTCACCTGCCTTGTGGGTTGCAGTACCAGGACTGGCCAGCGGGTGCTCTCAGCAACCAGAGGCTCACTCCTGCAGTCAGCCAAAACACCTGAGGCTGATTGCAGGAGGTGCATATAAGGAATGGCCAGACTTGCAATCAGGGCCTTGGTGTATGTTTCCCAAGAGCCCCTGTACCTGCATCCTGTCTGCTTCCTGTCTGATCCTGCTTGATCCCTGACTCTGATTGAACTCCGCCTGTCCTGACCTCTGCTATACCTGACCACTCTCCAGTCTGCTCCTTTGGTACCTTGTCTGCCCGATTGTTCCTGACCCGGCCCCTCTGACTACGCTCTGCCTGCTCCTTTGTACCTTGCCTGCCTGTTTGCTACCGACCTGGCCTGCCCGACTACGTTTAGTATTGTTCTTTTATCTGTTGGGGGTTTTGGTTTGGTTTGTTTGCACTGTGTTTATGTTTAGTCTTGCACTGCGTTTATGTATTGTTTAGTCTTAAATAAATTATATTGTTTATACTATATCTGAAGCCTGCGTTTCCCTGTGTCAGTCCACACACCTCTGGTCATACCCGGAGCCCTGAAAAGGAAGTCCACATGAATAACCCTTTGAGAGATAATTGTTGGTTTCAGGCTCTGTCGCTGTTGAGAAAATGTTCTGTTACTGCATCTGACCCATGATCTACCTTGCTCACTTAGAGGTCAAACATAAAATTGTGGCAGTTAACCTGACTCAGGGGACACAGTTACAATAAAAAGTGGTAATATTGGTCAAAAATACTTGGAGCTGGAATACATTTTCCTTTAAGATCAGGAAGTCCACATGAATAACCCTTTGAGAGATAATTGTTGGTTTCAGGCTTGGTCGCTGTTGAGAAAATGTTCTGTTACTGCATCTGACCCATGATCTACCTTGCTCACTTAGAGGTCAAACATAAAATTGTGGCAGTTAACCTGATTCGGGGGACACAGTTACAATAAAAAGTGGTAATATTGGTAAAAAATACTTGGACCTGGATAATAGGTTCTTGTACAGTGGAAGCTCAACAAAATAGCCCTTTGAAGGATTGTTGCTTTCAGGCAGCTTGAGCTCATAGCCTTGCTTTCCATTTAGAAAACGGTCTGCTGTTGCATGTGATCAATGAGCTTCCTTGCTCGCTTAAAGGTCAAACATAAAATTGTGGCAATTAAACTGACTCAGGGGACATTGTTACAATAAATGTGGTAATGTTGGTCGAAAATACCTGCAGCTAGATAGAATGGTCATAAGTTCACCAGAAGAGACCAGTTTGAGCTCATAGCTCTTGTTGACGCTCAGAAAACAGTTTGTTGCTGCATCTTATCATGGACCTACCTTGCTCGCTTAGAAGTCAAACACAGACTGTGGCAGTTAAACGGACTCAGGGGATTCAAGTTACCCGTTCACAAGTGATTCTAATATTCAACTGGGAATTCATCTTCTGCACCAAGCTGTTAATTTCTCGACCAACAGATGATCCTACAAAAAGTGGTGAATTCAGCAGGTCAAGACTCAGCAGTCTTTCTATACCCTATAATGACTCTATTGCTAGAATAAAAATTTGTATACACTGCCTTAATACTTACCGGTCCTACAACCCGTGACTAGACATGTTCATGTCGAACATTTTCATTTAGTTTTGAATACATTTGTTCATTAAAGAATTTCCTTTTGTTATATTCGTTATGTTGAACCAATTCGTTTTCAGAATTTGTTTTGTATCTTCAGGCTGGATTCAAAAAAATGTTGAAGTTTTTATGGAAGATTGCTATATATTCAATATGTTATGAATCTGAAGGATTCAATAATTTTGGTAGAAATTTGCAGTTCAGTTCGTTCCGAATTGAAATTCTGACTAAATTTACGTTATTCGGAAATTCAGATGTATCAGAATTTCCAAAAAGAACAGTTACAACAGTCTGAATACAACAATATAACGAATTTCAACTAGTCTGAATTAAACTTTAACAAAATAATGAAATCCATTTGTTTCATTTGCATGTGTGAAGCATCCGAATGAATTGAATGGTTCAAATTTGTCCGATAATAGCTGTTTGGTAAGAATCAGGGCGGCGTGCCATCTGCGGCATCCTTGACAACCATGACTCATCTGCTGTCAGCAGTATTCCTGGGTGACCCCCCCCCCCCCCCATAATGACACTCGTCTAATAAGAGATAGACATAAAAAAC
Organism: Staurois parvus; assembly: GCF_062004578.1. Lineage (NCBI taxonomy): Eukaryota > Metazoa > Chordata > Amphibia > Anura > Ranidae > Staurois > Staurois parvus. The sequence continues at coordinate 5,220,709 of NW_028318623.1, read as the reverse complement.
CCAGTGGTGATCAAATACTACCAAAAAGGCTGTATTTGTGGAGAAAAAATGATATACATTTAATTTGGGTACAGTGTTCAGGGGAGTATTTACCATAAGGCAAACAAGGCATTTGCCTAGGGCGGCATTTTTCTGGGTGGGCAGCACTGCCTCCCGGAAGAATGGACACATGCACCACGGGGACCAGGAGGGATCTGAGAGAGGCTGCAGGTTGCTTGATGGTGTATGCAGAGCCTGACTCTTGTTCCCGGGGATATCTGGAGCTGTGAAGGTGAGTGTCTTTCTCTCTCCAGGAAGGGGGGGGGGGGGTTATATGTTCATGGAAGGCTCTCTCAGGTGGGGTGGAGGCAGGGGTGTTTGTTGGTCAATATCAGGCTCTCTCCACGAGGAGAGGGGGTGGTGGTGGTGTTGCTGGTCAGTGCCTTGCTTTCTCCCCCATGGTGATTTTTTTGCTGCCTAGGGCAGCACAAAACCAAAATACACCACTGACAGTGTGGCATGACCACCCAATTCCCAGTTGAAGCACAGTGCTGAACAGCAAAACATGAACTGGTCATGAAGGGAGTAAAAGCTTCCAGAGGTCAAGTGCCATTAACATGTCAAATTCTATATGGGACCTAATGATTGGGTTACATATTCAAGATGTAATGGAAATGTATAATTACCCTGCTCTAATTGCCCTGCTCGTTAGAAATGTATTCTTTTTTATTTCATTCTTTTGTTATGTGCATTACTTTAATCAACTAAATGTCACTCAGTTAGGTTAAAGCATTACAAAATATTCCTAGAAGTTTAAATTGATTATTCTTAGATTGTAAGCTCCAAGGAGCAGAACCCTCCTAACCCACTTGTGTGACGGAAGTCATTTTGGGTGGGGAACCCATGGAACCCAGCTCATTTTGGAGAGGTGGGTAGACCCTGTCTCAGCTCCCCATATCCCTTTTATGTGTAAGTTGCCCTGTGCCTGTTATGGGTACAGAGTGATCTGTCCTAATATTGTGTAGACATGCCTAGGAGATAGGTGGGGGTTGTGGATTGTTTGGTGTCATGTGGTTGCATCCCATTGTTCTATTGTTTGTCTTGCTTGGGAGCAAACTATTATGGGATGTATGTGTTTGTGTATTAGCTTAGTGGGGGGGGGGGTCTCCAGCAGCCCTCCCTCCTGATGGGACTGTTTGCTGGTGTGAAGTTTGAATACCTGTGTGTCTCTTGTTACTAAATGTAGATTGCCCCACCCTGTGTCATTATGCAGGGAGGGGGGACTATCCCCTGAGTGTATATATATTGTATCTGTGTTCAAATAAAGTAGTCTACCTCCTGGTTTACTTTAAGACTGGTATTGTCTAGTCTGGTGGCTGTGGTGTCTTTGGTCAGGGTTCGGACGGGGAAGCGGTAGTCTAACAGAAGTACCCAAGCCAGGGGCAGACTGACAACTCATGGGGCACCCCGGGCAATAGGGCATCATGGGGCCCCTGTGTCCTTGCCTAAACTCAAAAAAGCCTATGAAAAAGGTACCAGGGGCATCTCATGGGGCCCCCTAGAGACCCCGGGCCCTCGGGCAGTGCCCAAGTTTCCAAATGGTCAGTCCGCCCCTGACCCAAGCGGATTCTGGGGTCAGTTCCGTTACATCTTGTATTGAACTGTATTGTTGCTGTATTGTCTCTCATTATATTGTAAAGCGCTGAGCAAACTGTTGGCGCTATATAAATCCTGTATAATAATAGACAGTATGGTGATCTTGCTGAGTATTTGATAGATTCATGTTCACATGGCTTGCAAAATCTCCTGGATCGAATTAACTGTCTGACTTTATTTGTTGCCAGGAATTGCTTTAAATACCAGAATAAAATAAATGGCAGCAAAAAAAAGTATTAAGAAGCACGGTACAGGCTACCAATGGTCATCTTATATAACGCAACTTCAAGAAAAATGACAACCTCTTATCACCATGGCAACACAAAAAGGAAAATAAAATACAGTGTATACTTTAGCTAAATTAAGTACACGTAAAACCAAGCATGTTGACACTATATATAATGGGTTTTTTTTTTATATCAGGCGATAACACATAGAGGCACGTCTTATATCACCTGCTAATTAAAATAAAAGTTCAACTTAGAAGTAAAGTATCTTTTATTTCTAAAAAGCACGTATGTTTTTTTTTATTACTGCAGGGTTTATTTTTAGTGTTTGCTATTTCAAAGTATTGCTATTGTAATAAATGTTGAATTTTGTAGGTTTTTGCCTCAATGTAAAGCACAGTATGTTTAAGAAGACCTCAATACGTATATAATCGTTGCGGTTTTCAAGTGGTTTACCGGGGTTACGGCCATAATCCCGGAACCGTTTTGTTCAGTGGATGGACAGTTTTCACATGAAAGCAATATAGCTGCTCTTGAGCCACTGGATTGCTTACTGTAGTGGCGGAAGGAGACGTCCCCCCCTCCCCCCCTCCTGCCGCTTGCCACTGTTTTTAAGGCTTACCGTTAACGCTGGCCAGACCAGGCTTTGTCAAGATGGCGGCAATTAAAGACTCTATGGTCTTTGATTACAATAAACAAATATGTGCAACGCTAAAATGTTGTGAGACAATAATAATCAATAAAATGAATATCAATAGAAAGCCCCAATATGATAGTGACAGGATGCTTCTTATGTTATGGTGACACTGGACCCGGTATCAGTGCAAAAATGGTAAGGTAATGCGTACTCACCAGATGCACATAATATTTGCGCCTTGTAATAATAATCCAGATGTCATCAGGTAGAGAATCGGTTTGGAGATGGTCTTCCCTCTATGGCAGTGGTTCTCAACCTGTGGGTCGCAACACCTTTGGGGGTCGAACGACCCTTTCACTGGGGTCATCTAAGACCATCGGAAAACACATATATTATACTGTGTAGAAAGCAGCTGCTGTGTTGAAAGCAGCTACTTTATAGAAAGCAGCTGCTGTGTTGAAAGCAGCTACTGTGTTGAAAGCAGCTACTGTGTTGAAAGCAGCTACTCTGTTGAAAGCAGCAGTATTGGAGGTAAAACGACACTTCATGAATTATAATTACTGGGTAAATAATTTTATGGTTGGGGGTCACCACAACATGAGGAACTGTATTAAAGGGTCACGGCATTAGGAAGGTTGAGAACCACTGCTCTATGGGCTAATGGGCCATCACATAGAATAAGAGGCTGACGAAGACACTCTTCGTCCATTAGGTGTCTCTCTCTCCAGTAGGTGTCTCTCAGGATGTATGAGTATCCTCTAGGAAGTACTGGTCCGTCCCTGGTATAGTGGGTCTGCAGGCTTAAAAAGCTCCCCCAAGGGGTAGGGACAGAGGCTAGCAGCAAGCGATCACCCACCCTATAGACACATTGGGGTTTATTTACTAAAGCTGGAGAGTCCAAAATCAGACTCCCTTCTGCATAGAAACCAATCAGCTTCTAACCTCAGCTTGTTCAATGAAGCTTTGGCAATGAAACCTGGAAGCTGATTGGTTTCTATGCAGAAGGGAGTCTGATTTTGGACTCTCCAGCTTTAGTAAATAAACCCCATTCAGTCCTTGGCATTGAAGATCGCACAAGGTGATGAGTGAAAAGTTTAAACGATGCGAGAGATCTGCCCAATCCAGCCAAATGTGTGCGATGTGGAGCTCCCCCCCCGGGTGATCCCATATGATGGGGGTCTGCAGTGTTCAGATGAATGGGCGATCAGGGCGTAGCCAGGGGCGGACTGACCATTGGGGAACTCGGGCACTGCCCGAGGGCCCAGGGTCAGTAGGGGGCCCCATGAGATGTCCCTGGTACCTTTCATAGGCTTTTTTGGGTGTGGTTTGAGTGTGGGCAAGGACACAGGGGTCCCATGATCCCCTATTGCCCGGGGGCCCCATAAGTTGTCAGTCCGCCCCTGGGCGTAGCTGTCTATGCAGCTGCTCTCTGCTCGGAGCACATATTTGTTTATTGTTGTCAGTTTTGAGGTGTCTTATTGGTTACCTTTCTGTGCATGGTCGCTATTACCTTTATTATTTCTTTGGCGCTCACTATTTCTCTCTCATATTGTCTTTGATTGCCTGTATCATGATGGAGGACCGGAACGATGTCATGACGTCACATCTGGTTGTCGGCGGAAGTAAAGAATTATTTTTTTTTTTTAACCTCCCTAGCGGTATTTCCGAGTATATATCGGGGTAAATGTTCAGCACCACAAGCTGTAACCCCGAGCTACACTCGGGAATACCATGCGGCATTGCTCCGGGATCTGTTCTTCTCTTACCTTGTCCTGCGCTCCCGCGATGTCCCTCCTGCAGTGTCCCCGGCAATGTCCTCCGGCCGATGCCAGCATCTGTCTTCCGGGTTCCGTTCCCTGCGACATCGGGACATACGGGGGACAGAAATTTGAAAATGACAAAAAGTGACATTCACTAAATACACTAAAATCGCATAGTAAAACATTCCTGTATCAAACCATTTCACATACATTTTGTCCCGAGTGCTTTGTCCGGCGCCCTGCCTGCATTTTTACTGTTCTTTCTGCCTGGAAACTGAGAAATGTCCATGGCGTCCAAAAAGCGTCCCTTTAGGTCAAAAGCGGTTTTAGATCAGCTAGAGAACAGCGATAGTAAATCAGAACCACTTGCAGAATTGAGTGATAATGATTCGTGGGGGAAATTCCTCATCAGACACTGAAAACAATTTCGCGACTTTGCTCAGCGATGTGCGAACTTGGCGCTATATTTCAAATTTCAGTGTTTTTGGTTTGATTATATTATTGAATTAAATGTATTATTATTATATTATTATTTTTTATGATTATTTATTAAATTATAATTTATGATTTCGTGTTTCAAATTTTATCATACCCGGGATGTTTACTAGACTCTTGTTTGGACAGATTTCAGTGAGTTATTCCTAAAAATTACAGGCCTACAATAAAAAACTACATATTTCCATGCAAAAAAATTTACTGCTTTGAGCACAGAAATATGGACATAATCAGACCGCTAGGTAGGCTAAAGCAAAAAGTTAAAAAAAACATTTTTTTTTAATCTTTTGCTTTTAACCCCCAATTTTATTTTATTTTTTTTTATCCCAAATCTTTTTATAAAGAGGACCTGTCACGCATTTTTCTATTACAAGGGATGTTTACATTCCTTGTGATAGGAGTAAAAGTGATTAAAAAAATTAAATGAAAGGGACAGTGTAAAAAAAAACAAAAACCTTTTTTTTAAAGCGCCCCAATCTCACCGTGCATATGTAAATGGTGTTCGCAGCACGCATGTGAGGTATAGCCGCAGTCGTTGGAGCAAGAGCAATAATTCTAGCACTAGATCTCCTCTGTAACTCCAAATTGGTAGCCTGTAAAATTGTTTAAAGCGCGCCTATGGAGATTTTTAAGTACTGTAGTTTGTCACCATTCCACCAGCGTGTGCGATTTTAAAGTGTGACATGTTAGGTTTCTATTAACTTGGTTTAACATCTTCTTTTTTTTTACAAAATAATTGGGGTATATCTTGCATTTGTTTAATTTTTTTTTTAATCCACTTACATTTTCTTTTTAAATTGAGTTTGAAAAACCGCTGCGTAAATACCGTGTGACATAAAAAAATTGCAACGATTGACATGTCATTCTCTAGGGTCTTTCCTAAAAAAAAATATATATATATATATATATATACTGTATAATCAATAGCATTGTAAAAAACGAACCCTGATCACCCCCTGGAGTAGTACGGTGTCACTACTCTGAACTATTTTGATGAAAGTATGTTAAAGAGTGAAAAAAATGTTTAGAAAATTGAATAAAAAATATTTATTTATTTATTTTACATACTGTCACTAGTCAGCATCCCTGATCACCACCACATATGATGACGCTGTACTGCACTGGTGAGAGTATGTTGAAAAAAAACATTGTGAAAATAACATTCATTTAATTTCTTAATTTTCCAAAAAAATTGTGCCAAAAAATTTTACAAAATCCCTCTTATTAAAAACCTTGGACTGTCAACTTTCTGATAAAGGGGCCATTTGGGGGGTATTTGTACTGTCCTGGCATTTTAGCGCCTTGAGAAATGAGATGAGGCTGTCAGTACATCAGGACTGATTAATTTTCCAATATACAGCATATCCCATAGTTTGTAGACTGTATAATTTTCTCACAGATTAAATGATATACACCGATTTGGATTATTTTTACCAAATAAATATAGTAGAATACATTTTGGCCTACATTTATGAAAAAAAATGATTTGTTTGCAAAATTTTGAAACAGAAACTAAGAGAAATATTTTTTTAATTTTCTGTATTTACAACCTCATATCCAGCAAGAGACATCCCCATATCCAGCAAGAGACTTCCCCCATATCCAGCAAAGAGACATCCCCTTATCCAGGCAAGAGAGGCCCAAATCCAGAAAGATACATCCCCCATATCCAGCAAAGAGACAGCCCCATATCCAGCAATAGACAGCCTCATGTCCATCAAAGAGACAGCCCCATATCCAGCAAAGAGACTGCCCCATATACAGCAAGAGGCATCCTCATATCCAGCAAGAGACACCCTCATATCCAGCAAGAGACACCCTCATATCCAGCAAGAGACACCCTCATATCCAGCAAGAGACGTCCCCATATCCAGCAAGAGACGTCCCCATATCCAGCAACAGACAGACCCATATCGAGCAATAGACAGCCCCATATCCAGCAAAGAGAGATCCTCATATCCAGCAAAGAGACAAGCCCATATCCAGCAAAGAGACAGCTCCATATCCAGCAAAGAGACAGCCCCGTATCCAACAAAAAGGCAGGCCCATATCCAGCAAAGAGACAGCTTTATATCCAGCAAAGAGACAGCCTCGTATCCAGAACAGAGACAGCCCCATATCCAGTAAAGAGACAGACCCATATCCAGCAATAGATAGCCTCATATCCAGCAAAGAGACAGCCCCATATCCAGCAAAGAGACAGCCCCGTATCCAGCAAAGAGACATGCCCATATCCCGCAATAGACAGCCCCGTAGCCAGCATAGCAATAGGCCCATATCCAGTATAGGGACAGGCCCATATATATATATATATATATATATACACACACACACACACACACACACACACACATACACACAAAAAGTGTGGTGATCGAATAAAAAAAAAAAGAATTGTGGTGATAAAATACCACCAAAACACCAACAGAAAGCTCTGTTTATGTGGAAAAAAAAATTATATAAATTTGATTTTGGTACAGTGTTGCAACACCACACAATTGCCAGTTAAAGTAGCTCAGTGCTGAATAGGAAAAAATGCTGTGACAATGAAGGGTATAAAACCTTGGAGAAGAAGTGATTAATACCACTTTAAGGTACTCTCAACTGTCGTTTTTTTTTTTTTAATCTGTAGCTTTCTTTACAATAACACCTGGTGACTCATTCATGAAGGGTCTTGTTCAGACTCCTCCTGTTATAAGGTGACTGCACTCTGTCCTTGTCTACTTATTGCTGTTTGGCGTGGTCACCCTACAACACTGGCTTTCAGCGTCAGCTCCAAAGTTCATTGTACAGGCTTTTTTCGCTGTTGTTACTATCAGGAAGCCCGCCCTGAGCAATGATATATAGCCATCACAGGCATGTAGACAGGAAGCAGCTGCAAGGAGACTAAAGGAGACCTACAGTACTGAAATGTAACAAAGCATGAAAAAAGTGAAAACTGTATTTTCTAAAGGAAAAATACGACATTTGTTTTTGGCACACAGTGCTTTAGCAAACTAAATGTTGAACAATGTGGGTGGCGCCTTTCCGTTTGGATGGTCCATATTTGTGAGATTTGTCCAGCACCTTGGGTTGTGGCCATCACTGTGGGTTGTGGCCCCTTTCCATTTGGATGGTCCATATTTCTGAGATTTGGCCATCACTGTGGGTTGTGGCCATCGCCATGGGTTGTGACCCTACTGTGGGTTGTGGCTCCTTTCCATTTCGATGGTCCATATTTGTGAGATTTGGCCATCACCGTGGCATGTGGCCCTGCCGTGGCTTGTTGCCCCTTTTGTTTGGATGGTCCATATTTGTGAGATTTGGCCATCACCGTGACTTGTGGCCCCGCCGTAGCTTGTTTGGATGGTCCATATTTATGAGATTTGGCCATCACCGTGGCTTGTGGCCCCACCGTGGGTTGTGGCCCCTTTCCATTTGGATGGTCCATATTTGTGAGATTTGGCCATCATCGTGGCTTGTGGCCCCAGCATGGCTTGTGGCCTCTTTCCGTTTGGATGGTCCATATTTGTGAGATTTGGCCATCACCATGGCTTGTGGCACCACCATGGGTTGTGGCCCCTTTCCGTTTTGGATGGTCCATATTTGTGAGATTTTGCCATCACCGTGGGTTGTGGCCATCACTGTGGGTTGTGGCCCCTTTTCTTTTGGATGATCCATATTTGTGAGATTTGGCCATCACCTTGGGTTGCTTTCAGTAAAGCAGATCAATCAACTGCTTTTGGTTCCCATGAAATACTTAAAATGTATCTCTAGGCAAAACATTTCTTATTTTTTGTTTTTTTAATTTCATAAGGAGGGGAAGGATTTTTATTGGACACAATAAAGACACAATAAAGATTTGCCCTCTTTACTTGATGACCATTGCCAATGAGAAAAAAAAGAGATTGTGAATCGAAATGGGATGATCTGAGGTGTTATTGTGCGGGAATTGGGGTAATCTGAGGTGTGAAGATACAGGAATTGGGCCTGATCTGAGGTCTGAAGGTGCAAGAATTGGGAGGATCTGAGATGTGAAGGTGCAGTAATTAGGGTGATCTGAGGTGTGAAGGTGCAGGAATTGGACTTGACTGGAGGTGTGAAGGTGCAGAAATTGGACTTAACTGGAGGTGTGAAGGTGCAGAAATTGGACCTGATCTGAGGTGTGATGGTGCAGGAATTGGACCTTATCTGAGGTGTGAAATTACAGGAATTTGGGTGATCTGAGGTGTGATGGTGCAGGAATTGGGGTGGTCTGAGATGTAAAAGTACAGATATTGGGGTGATCTGAGGAGTGAAGGTGCAGGAATTGGACCAAATCTGTGGTTTGAAGATGCAGATATTGAGGTGATCTGAGGTGTGAAGGTGCAGGAATTGGCCTGATCTGAAGTGTGAAGGTGCAGGAACTGGACTTGATCTGTGGTGTGAAGATTCAGGAATTGGGTTGATCTGAGGTTTGATGGTGCAGGAATTGGGGTGATCTGAGATGTAAAAGTACAGATATTGAGGTGATCTAAGATGTGAAGGTGCAGGAATTGGACCTGATCTGAGGTGTGATGGTACAGGAACTGGGGTGATCTGAGATGTGAAAATGCAGATATTGGGGTGACCTGAGATGTGAAGATTCAGGAATTGGACCTGATCTGAGGTATGAAGGTGTGAATATTGAGGTGATCTGAGGTGAGAAGGTGCAGATATTGAGGTGATCTGAGGTGAGAAGGTGCAGATATTGAGGTGATCTGAGGTGAGAAGGTGCAGATATTGAGGTAATCTGAGGTATGAAGGTGCAGATATTGAGGTAATCTGAGGTATGAAGGTGCAGATATTGAGGTGATCTCAGGTGAGAAGGTGCAGATATTGAGGTGATCTCAGGTGAGAAGGTGCAGATATTGAGGTGATCTCACGTGAGAAAGGTGCAGATATTGAAGTGATCTGAGGTGAGAAGGTGCAGATATTGAGGTGATCTGAGGTATGAAGGTGCAGATATTGAGGTGATCTGAAGTATAAAAGTATGAAGGTGCAGATATTGAGGTGATCTGAGGTGAGAAGGTGCAGATACTGAGGTGATCTGAGGTATGAAGCTGCAGATATTGAGGCGATCTGAGGTATGAAGCTGCAGATATTGAGGCGATCTGAGGTGAGAAGGTGCAGATATTGAGGCGATCTGAGGTGAGAAGGTTCAGTAATTGCGGTGATCTGAGGTGTGAAGATGTGGGTTTCTTACTGTTATTCAGGTGGTTTACAGCATTTACTTTATAAGATTGCTTTTTGTGATTGAGAAGTTGACAGCTTTTTTATGTATCTGGCACTCTCAATTTTTTTGAAAACATTTTTCGGCACACTGTGGTCAAAAGGTTGCCTATCCCCGATCTAAAGTGAAGGAAGACATTAAGGAAGACATTTAAAAGGCACAGTGTGTACTTTTCCGTGGCTGCAGATGACAATACCAAATTGTTCCCTGGTGTATAATGTAGCCTATGATGTTTAAGTGACACTGCTATAAGCCTAGGTTTATTAGAAGCACCCGGAGCGAATAAACATTTAATTAAAAATATAAACCCCCATCCCAATTGAAAAATATTGATGAAATGGCACTGTTTCCATAATTGTTTCATCCTTCAAATCTTACGTCGATGATGTGTCTTACAGTGATGTAGGAGTTGAAGGACAGAAATCTGGAAGGTAAGAAGAAAGGGGAGTTTTTTTTGTTTTTTTTAGCTTGACCGAACTGCTGTAGAGATGTCTATAAATTAATGTTCTGTTTAACCTCCCTAGCGGTCTGATTATGTCCATATTTCTGTGCTGAAAGCAGGTACTTTTTTTTGCATGGAAATATGTATTTTTTTTTATTGTAGGCCTGTAATTTTTAGAAATAACTCACTGAAATCTGTCCGAACAAGAGTCTAGTAAACATCCCGGGTAGGATAAAACTTGAAACACAAAATCATAAATTATAATTTAATAAATAATCATAAAAATATTAATTTTTTAATATTAATTTTAATTCAATAATATAATCAAAACAAAAACACTGAAATTTGAAATATAACGCCAAGTTCGCACCTCGCTGAGCAAAGTCGCAACATCGTTTTCAGTGTCTGATGATGAATTTTCCCCACGAATCATTATCACTCAATTCTGCAAGTGATTCTGATTTACTATCGCTGTTCTCTAGCTGGTCAAAAACTGTTTTTGACCAAAAGGGACGCTTTTTGGACGCCATGGACATTTCTCAGTTTCCAGGCAGAAAGGACAGTCAAAATGCAGGCAGGGCACAAAATGTATGTGAAATGGTTTGATACAGTAATGTTTTACTATGTCAAATTCATTTCTAAGAAAATTACAGTTTCAAAAAATTTTTAAATTTGCTGCCGTTCCGGCCCCCGTATGTCCCGACTCTCGCAGGGACCGGAACACAGAAGCCGCATACCGGCATCGGCCGGAGGAGATGGCCGGGACGTGGCAGGGGACGCGTTGCGGGAGCGAAGGACAAGGTAAGCACTGCAGGGATCCCGGAGCAACGCCGCATGGTAAGTGTAGCTCGGGGTTACCGCTTTTGGTAGTGAAACTTTACCCCGAGCTACACTCGGGAATACCGCCAGGGAGGTTAAAGCTAACATTTAGGTATTGCAATTTTGTATTGGTCCAGCTTGGGCCAATATAAGTGTGTACAGTTGTGTTCAAAATAATAGCAGTCAGACATCACTAACCGGATCAATCACTGTTTTTGGTAGAAATGATATTTCTACATGGCAAATAATTTACTAGCAGGTGTAGTAGAGTAATAGAAATCCAACAGACCCAACAGTCATGACATGCATGCTGCTGATTCTGTGTCATTGAATCACTGATTGAAAGGGGCGTGTTCAAAATAATAGCAGTGTGGAGTTCTATTAGTGAGGTCATTCATTCTTTGAAAAACAGGTGGAAATTATTGCCCTTATTTAAGGAAGGAAGGCAGCAAATGTTGTACATGGTGGTTACAATGCATTTCTCTCTGAAATTCTGAGGAAAATGGGTCGTTCCAGACATTGTTCAGAAGAACAGCGTACCTTGATTAAAAAGTTGATTGGAGAGGGGAAAACATATAAAGAAGTGCAGAAAATGATAGGCTGCTCAGCTAAAATGATCGCGAATGCTTTAAAATGGCAACCAAAACCTGAAAGACGTGGAAGAAAGCGAAAAACTACTATTGGAATGGATAGAAGAATAGCCAAAATGGCGAGGACTCAGCCAACAATCAGCTCCAGGAAGATGAAAGAAGGTGTAAAGTTCCCTGTGAGGACTGTTACAATTAGAAGACGCCTATGTGAAGCCAAGCTATCTGCAAGAAGCCCCGCAAAGTCCCACTGTTGAAAAAAAGACATGTGCTGAAGAGGTTACAATTTGCCAAAGAGCACATTGACTGGCCTAAAGAGAAATGGCGCAACATTTTGTGGAGTGATGAAAGTAAGATTGTTCTTTTTGGGTCTAGTGGCCGGAGACAGTTTGTCAGACGACCCCCAAACACTGAATTCAAGCCACAGTACACTGTGAAGACCGTGAAGCATGGTGGTGCAAGCATCATGATATGGGGATGTTTCTCATACTACAGTGTTGGGCCTATTTATCGCATACCAGGGATCATGGATCAGTTTAGAGAGAAAACAGGTGGCGCAAACACCAGGTGGCATCAACAGTGAGGCTCTTTCTGTCCATACATCATACATCAGCATCAGAGGTTGGTCATCAGCTCTGAGGAAAGGGATTTGTCCCCGAAACGCGTCAGCCATTTGACCGCACTGACAGTGAGAACACCTTGCCTGCTGTTGTGGCCATTGTCATTTTTCTATGCTTTTTGATACATGCTTCGTCTGTGAGTATGTTTTTATTATCTCATTCCTACAATAAACCTTGTATAATGCACTAGGTGTGTGCGCCACCTGTTTTCTCTCTATCCAGTGGCTGATTTCCCCATCTGAGGAGGGCTGCACCCCTGGAACATTTCCTTTGGTTGTCGCTGTCCTGGTACCCTTGGCTTCCCTTTTGGCTGTGCATATCCTGAGGCGCTGCAGAGTACATACGATATCATGGATCAGTTTGAATACATCAAAATACTTGAAGAGGTCATGCTGCCTTATGCTGAAGAGGAAATGCCCTTGAAATGGGTGTTCCAACAAGAAAACGACCCCAAACACACCAGTAAAAGTGCAACATCTTGGTTCCAGACCAACAAGATTGACATTATGGAGTGGCCAGCCCAATCCCCGGATCTTAATCCAACAGAAAACTTGTGGGGTGACATCAAAAATGCAGTTTCTGAGGCAAAACCAAGAAATAGAGAAGAACTGTGGAATGTAGTCCAATCATCCTGGGCTGGAATACCTGATCACAGGGGCCAGAAGTTGGGTGACTCCATGCAACACAGATGTACAGCAGTTCTCAGAAACAGTGCGACTACAACCAAATATTCATGAAGTCATTCAAAGGAAAGCAAAATCTTCAAACATTTTTCAGTTTATATAGTGAATGTTTGAGTTTGTAAAGAAGAATACAAACACTGCTATTTTTTTGAACAGTCTAATATTCACTTTTCTTCAATGTTTTTAGAGGAACAACACAAATTTGATCTATGTTTCTTCATGTTTTGATTTGGAATAGAATGTGTCGTGTTCCCAATGCATTTGTGTGGATGGAAATAAAAGCTATTAGAAGGATTTTGAGCTTTATTCACTTTTTTCAACACAGTGCTATTATTTTGAACACAACTGTATGTGCCATGGAAGCTGAAACTCATAGTAGGCACTGTTACTACAGTGATCTCCATTAGCTTCTGGGTCCTGTGCCAAGTGGTTGCCCTACTGCATTGTGAACACAGGAGGTTTCCCGTTTGGTACAGATGCCATTGAGGGAAAACTTTGTATTTTCTAAATTGGGGTTGTCAACCCATTGAGCACAAACTCCCCGTTGATTGTGGACAGGTGACCTGGACTGCTCCTTCCACATATGCACATATGCAGAGGGGGAGACCAGGGGAGTACACAGGAGCCCCGGCAGCAGAAGGAATGGGAACTTGAACAGAAGGGGCAGAGGTGATGGCATTTACTGAACCATGTATCTCCCCCTTGCATCAGCTGAATTCTGGACTCTCCTCTTCTCCCTCCTGTCACATTTCAGCTGCTGCAGGGTGAAAATACGGAGAATTGGTTCCAGTAAATGCTGCCCCCACTGCCCCTCCTGTCCAGATTCCCCTTTCTTCTCCTGCCTGGGCCCCTCTGCGTGCTCCCCTGGTCCTCCCCCTTTCCTTAGCCCTGCCAACTTCCCTTCCTCTTTTTGAATTTTTGTTTATAGTTAAAAAAGAAAGAAAACATTTATTTATAGTTAAAAAATAATAAAACATTTATTGTTCTGCAAAGCAGCAGTTCCTCATTTCTTGCCTACATGAATATGATGTCTATACTGTGCGTGTGCACATATGTGCTGCAGGGCTCTGCAGCATATCTGGTCACATGTGGGTTTCCCTGTACATCTGCACATGCATGTCCCTCCCCACACTTACAAAGTCATGCACAACTCTGCCCCCAGCTACATCACCAACCAGGTCTCAAAATATCAACCCAACCGCTCTCTTCGATTCTCCCAAGACCCTCTGCTCTCTAGTTCTTGTGTCACCTCCTCCCATGCTCGCCTCCAGGACTTCTCCCAAGCTTCTCCCATCCTATGGAACTTGCTACCCCAATCTGTCCAACTATGTCCTAATCTATCCAACTTTAGACGATCCCTGAAAACCTTTCTCTTTAAAGAAGCCTATCCTGCTTCTACCTAGTAAACTGCCATTTATTTCCTCCATCAGCTCATCCCCCCCACAGCCATTACCTTGTAAGCTCTAACAAGCAGGGCCCTCTGTTTCCTCTTGTACCAGATTGTATTGTAACTGTAATCTCTACCTTCATTTTGTAAAGTTACATAGTATATAGTTACATAGTTAGTCTGGCTGGGAAAAGACAAAAGTCCATCCAGTTCAACCATTGAAAAAAAAAAAAAAAAACAGCAAAGCATGATCCAATTTGCTCCTGCAGGGAAGAAAAATCCTGCAGTGCAGCTTATCAGTGCTGCCTCATCAGTGCAGTCCCATCAGTGCCCATCAATGCCCATTAGTGCAGCCTAACAGTGTCCATCAGTGCATCCACATCAGTGTCCATCAGTGCCCATCAGTGCACATCAGTGCACATCAATGCCCATCAGTGCAGCCTCATCAGTGCCTGTCAGTGCAGCCTCATCAGTGCCCATTAGTGCAGCCTATCAGTGCAGCCTCATCAGTGCACATCAATGCCCATTAGTGCAGCCTATCAGTGCCCATCAGTGCAGCCTCATCAGTGCCCATTAGGGCTCGTTCACACTTGGCTGTTTTACCAACGCTTGCCAAACACCCCTATAGCGTTTGGCAAGCATTGGTTCGGCGTTTTTGGAGCGTTTTTTAACGCTCCGCAAACGCCGCATGCGCGGTTTAGCAGCAGTTGCTAGGCATTTGCCGAGTGTTAAAAACGCCCCACAAACACCTATAATGCAGTTTGAATGGTGTTATCGCTCCGCAAACACCCCGCAACCGCGTCGCAACCGCACGTTTGCGGAGCGGCACTACAGACTAGATTAGGAGGCTCCAACGCCTCCTGACTCGACCAGAGGCGTCCGTTTTGCCATGATGCAACGCGACGGAAACGCTCCCGTTAGAACAGCACCATGTGCTGTAATGTGCAGAATTGGCAGAGGCATTTGGGAAGCGATAAAAACGCTTCCCAAACGCCTCTGCCACCTGCACACAACGCTAGTGTGAATGTAGCCTGAGTGCAGCCTATCAGTGCCCATCAGTGCAGCCTCATCAGCGCACATCAGTGAAGAAGAAAAATTACTTATTTGCAACATTTTATAACATAAACTAAAAAAAAAATAAAGTTAAATTTTTTCATTTGTTTAGAAAAAGATTAATAAAAACCCAGTGGTGATTAAATACCACCAAAAAAAATATCTATCTGTCTAAAGAAAAAAAGATACAATTTCATATGGGTACAGCATTGCATGACCGCGCAATTGTCATTCAAAGAGCGACAGCGCTGAAAGCTGAAAATTGGCCTGGGCAGGAAAGGGGTGAAAGTGTCCGGTATTGAAGGGGTTAAATTGGTCTTGTACTGTTTACCGATTACAAATCTTATGCTGAAGTGTATGTGGCTTAAGAGTGACACCTGCAGGAAAAAAAATGTCAACTTTGGATGTGGAGATCATGTGGCTGGTTGTCCACAGCTGCTAAGAGGTTTAGTAAATCCCCCCCCCCATTGCTTCCTTGCTAATTCAGCTATATAGCATCTATTAAATTCTAACATATGGTCCGAATCCATGTGATGATTTGATATTCTAATCTAGTACTATGTCCATGCGTTCTTGTTCCCATATCGTTTTTATTACAGTACTGGTGGTGTTTCCAAACCGCTCTGGAGAGCTCCAAGCCGTCATTGTTTTATCAAGTGAACTCCATTAATCTCTGGATCTGATCCTGTCATCTATACTGTTCATCCATAATGAGGTCAGAAGTGGCTGCGCACTGGAAAGCTTCTTTTTCTTCTTCTAAATTAAAATCAAGTCAAGTGTGGAGTTTATCATTTTATACTCAAATGGAATAAAGAGAAGTGTCTGGGCTTTGTAAAAAAAAAATTAAAAAAATTAAAATAATAATTGGAATTGTGAGGTGTCCCATTTTTTTTTTGATTTGCCTCTTCCAATCGAATTGAAGTCTATGACATTGTAATCAAATGTTTTCATCAGAATTGAACAGTTTCCTTTATTTTATTCATTCATTAACCACTTCCTGTCCGGAACCTTTTACCCCCTTCCTGACCAGGGCAATTTCCAGCTTTCAGCGCTATCACACTTTGAATGACAATTGCGCGGTCATGCAACACTGTACCCATATGAATTTTTTACCATTTTTTGAGACAGATAAAGCTTTATTTTGGTGGTATTTATTCACCGCTGGGATTTTTATTTTTTTTGCTATGTAAATGAAAAAGTGCAAAAATTTCGAAAAAAAGTGTTTTTCTTATAAAATTTTGCAAATAAATAATTTTTCATCATAAATCTTGGCTGAAATGTATTCCGTTATCTTTTTAGTAAAAACAAAATAAGCCAAATTAGTTTATAACCAAAAATTATAATTTTTAAACATTTTTTTTACATTTTTATATATTATTTGTTTTTTGTTTTTTTTTTTTACATACTGTCACCCTAGCAGTACAGTGTCACCATGGTGACACTGTACTTCTTGTGGGGGGTGATGAAGATTTTTTTTTACAGTGATTGCTTTTACACCCATATAGGATGTAAAAGCAATCATTTTTCTTTCTCTCTGTCTGCATTCTTGCAGCTATTGAGAACTACTACGTGATTGGACAAGCTGTGATTGGTCACAGCTTGTCACATGGTACAAGGCTGTTGAGAATAGCCTTGTACCATGTGACCTCTGTGATCATTCACAGATTTCACACGTAGTAAGCAATGATGTCACAAGTGACATCTTGCTTACTACTCTACATATGATCACTGATTGGCTAATCAGTGATCACATGATCGGGACCTCGCACAGAGATCCCGTCCGACGATCGGTGTTTCACTGTGTCCGGAGGACACAGCGGGCACCGGATCGTGGTGCTGCGCACTCCCAGGGAGCGCGCACAGCTGGAAATGGCGGGTGCCGTTTATGAACGGCAACTCACCCCTGGAGTGCCACCATCCTGCCGTTTATAAACAGCAAGCGGACGACAAGTGGTTAAGAGACATGGTATGTATTTTCTGTATGGCCTGTTTGCTGTTTGTATTACAAAAAAAACTTTCCTTTAAGAGCATCTAGATGCTGAGAGGTGGAGGCAAGCATTCAGGTCACTGTGATTGGCTGTCACAGCGTTCATATGATCGAAAAGCTCCCGATGCCAAGTATGCATTGGATGCTTACCGATCACACCTAGCTGTCGTGCTGGGAGTGTACAGGGAGTACGCTCGCTGCACAGTAAGTGGTTTATACAGGGCCACATATGTTTAAGGATGGCGCCAAAAGAGTTAAATTAAAGTTCCACTTTAAAGAAAATGTAAACGCAACATTTCCTATTCCTGATATGTGCCTGCTGTACCATGTACTTGTATGAAAAAGTATCACGTTCTCTTTGTATTGCTTCCTTTGTGTGAAATCTCTGGTGTTCCTGCCGGTCCCTCTGCGTTCCTAATAAAAACTGACCACACTAGGCATGAGAGCACAGTGTGGTCAGTTCTCTAGCTGTGCTGGGAGCTCAGCCTGCTCTCCTCCAATAAACAGACTCATGCTGAAATGCCCCCCCCCCCCTACACACACACACACCACCACACACATACACACTGGTACTTATATAGTGCCATCAATTTATGCAGTGCTTTACATATAGATTGTAAGCTCCAAGAATCAGGGCCCTCCTTTCCCTCTTGTATTGAACTGTATTGTTGCTGTATTGTCTCCCGTTATATTGTAAAGCGCTGAGCAAACTGTTGGCGCGATATAAATCCTGTATAATAATAATAATAATATTGTACGTTCACATCAGTCCCTAACCCTCAAGGGGCGTACAATCTAAGGTCCCTAACTCACATTCATACATACACATACTAGGGCCAAACAGGATCCAATTAACCTACCAGTATGTCTTTGGAATTTGAGAGGAAACTGGAGTACCTGGAGGAAACCCATGCAGGCACAGGGAGAACATGCAAATTCCAGGCAGGTGGTGCTGTGGTTGGGATTCGAAACAGGATCCAATTAATCTACCAGCCAGGGGCGGACTGACCATTTGGAAACTTGGGCACTGCCCGAGGGCCCGGGGTCAGTAGGGGGCCCCTTGAGATGCCCCTGGTACCTTTTTCATAGGCTTTTTTTTTGAGTTTGGACAAGGACACAGGGGCCCCATGATCCCCTATTGCCCGGGGGGCCCTATGAGTTGTCAGTCCGCCCCTGCTACCAGCATGTCTTTGGAATGTGGGAGGAAACCGGAGTACCCCGAGGAAACCCACGCAGGCACAGGGAGAACATGCAAACTCCAGGCAGGTGGTGCAGTGCTTGGAATTCGAACTAACAACCCTAATACTGGGAAGATAAGTGTACTGCAGTCGTCCCCCCTCCCCCCGCTCCTTATGCAGCTGAGAACAGATAGAAAAAAGATATTTAATTTTTTTTTTTTTTAATCTATACAGAAATGTTTTGACTTTCATTTCTATTTTAAACTTAATGGGTTGTTTTACAAGGTGAGAGTTTACATATACTTTATGGTGGAAATTTACTCTCTTAATCAACATGAACTATTTTAATCCTTATGTTGCTACACTAATTAATATGAAGGTATATTATACTTACTTTTTTTTTTACTTGTCTTCAGCTGCTTCCTGGTTATCGATGATGAAATGATGTCATACGTCACAGGAGTCTTCATGGCCATATTTTTTTCTTTCATTTGGAGAAGGGAGGAGGGGTTTTCTCAGCTAAACACACCTTTTTACCTGTGTGTCTGACCTAAGGGCAGATGGGTTCCAGGATGTAAATGCTACATGAATCCTCTGCCCTTACACAAGATGGCTGTTGCTAGAAATACTATTTTATTTATTTATTTCAGGTACTTATATAGCGCCGTCAATTTATGCAGTGCTTTACATATATATTGTACATTCACATCAGTCCCTAACCCTCAAGGGGCGTACAATCTAAGGTCCCTAACTCACATTCATACATACACATACTAGGGACAATTTACACAGGAGCCAATTAACCGCATGCCGCCCAGCCACTGTATAAATACGGCGGCAGGGCGGCACAGCTGGGCAAAACCACGTTTTAAAACGTGTTTTTAAAACAGGTAGGGGGCATGCGCGGGGCGCGACGCCACCCTACCTGTCCCGCCAATCACAGCCGCGGATGTCAGTCGCCGGGTCACAGCCGGTCGTTACCGGCTATGTCCCGGCGATCGGCGGCAATCGCTGACAGAGAGCACAGCTGCAGTAGCTGTGCTTTCTGTCAGTTCCCTGACAGCTCCAGAACAAGCTGATCGGGACAGAAGAGTTTCTCTCTCCCGATCAGCATCAGCGGTGTTCCCTGCAGTACACACCCCCGCCCCCTAGTAAAACACTCCCCCTCACACAGTTAACCCTTTCCCTGAATAATAAACTTAACCGCTACCTCCCCAGTGCCATTAGTACAGTGTCAGTGTTTTTCTTTTTGCACTGATCACTGTATTGGTGTCACTGGGGATGTCAGTGATGCCAAGTCAGAACCCCCCAATGTCAGAATGTCCACAGCAGTCCCGCCATAAGTCGCTGATCGCCGCCATAAGTCACTGATCGCCGCCATTATTAGTATTAAAAAAAATTAAAATCCCAGTATCTTTCCCGCCATTTGTAAACGCTATAACTTTCACGTAAACCAATTAATTTACACGTATTCGGTTTTTTTCTTTAGCAAAGACATGTCGCAGAATGCATTTTGGCAGAAATTTATGACTAAATTTGATTTTTACATTTTTTTTTACTGGACATGTTTTATAGCAAAAAGTCCAAAATATAGTTTTTTTTCCTCAAAATTGTCAGACTTTTTTTTTTATAGCGCAAAAAATAAAAACCACACAGGCGATCAAATACCACCAAACGAAAGCTCAATTTGTGGGGGAAAAAAAGGATGTAAATTTCATATATGTACCGTATTGCATGACCGCGCAATTGTCCGTTAAACTAGCACAGCGCTGTATAGCAAAAAAATGACGTAAATTGCAGTATCTATACCATAGTTTGTAGACGCTATAACTTTCACACAAAGCAATCAATATACACTTATTGGGATTTTTTTTACCAAAAACATGGAGCAGAATACATTTTGGTCTAAATTTCTAACTAACTTTACTGAGTTTACTATATATTTTTTATAGCTGATAGTAAAAATATTGTTTTTCTTCAAAATTTTCGGCCTTTTTTTGTTTATAGCGTGAAAAATAAAAAGCGCACATGTGATCAAATACCACAGAAAGAAAGTTCTATTTGTGTGAAAAAAAGGACAAAATTTCGTTTGGGTGCAGCACTGCATGACCGCGCAATTATCAGTTGAATTAGTGCAGCGCCGAGTAGCAAAAAGAGGCCTGGTCTTTAAGGGGGGTAAATCCTCTGGAGCTCAAGTGGTTAACCTACCAGCATGTCTTTGGAGTGTGGGAAGAAACCGGAGTACCCGGAGGAAATCCACGCAGGCACAGGGAGAACATGCAAACACCAGGCAGGTGGTGCCGTGGCTGGGATACAAACCGACGACCCGAGTACTGCGAGGCAGAAGTGCTAACTATTTAGCCACTGTGCTGCCTAATACTCGGGGTTGTATTTCAAAGTGGCAACCAGGGTTGCCAGCTGTCCATAAATTTACAGTTTGTAAATACAGGGCAATGTACAAGCTGTCCGTAAATGGGCTTGGCCGGGGGGGGGGGGGGGGGGCTGGTACTGTGACGCATATGCAGTTCTAAGCCAGAGGGCATGGGCAGGGGGCAGGCATTGGTGATGTCAGGGCACTACTTGGTGCCTTTTACAAATTACAGCAGGGCTGGCCGCGGAAACCAGGAGAACCCAGGAGTGTGAGAAGAGACTGGTGGTGCAGACTGCAGAGGAGAAGCCTCACTGCCTGGAGCTGGAGGACCGTGGCATGACTCTAACTGAGCTTCAGCTGACCCAAGGCAGCGCTAGCAAGCATTTGGGAGGTCAGTGTGACATTACATTACTCCAGCTACCAGTCAGGCCACACAATCTTGTTGGGGGGGGGGGGGGGTCGCTGATGTTAGGGGTGAATACACCAAGATAAGGGGGACGCTGATATAAAGGTTCCCCCTTATATCGGTAACCTCCCCCTACCTTAGTGTATTCACTCTGCAGAAGGTGGTCTGTGGTCACCAGAGTTCCCCACCTATCCCCCTAATTCAGTGTCCTCAGAGTTTCCTTTTATATCAGAGTCTGCAGCATTCCCCCTTACAGTGCAAGGGGGAGTTCTGCAGACCATGATGTAAAGGGGAACACTGCAGACTCTAATGTGACCAAAGACCACCTTACATCAGAGTTCCCCTGTACACCAGCATCTACAGCACTCTCCCTTACATCATGGTCCATAGCATTCTCTTTTACATCAGAGCAGAGTTCCCCTTTAGATCGGGTTCCGCAGAGCCCCCCCCCCCCCCGTACTGTAAGGGGGAATTCTGAAGACTCTGATGTAAAGGAGAACTCTGTGGACTCTTTTGTAAATAAGAGGGGAGGTGACCAGAGACCCCCTTACATCAGAGTTCCCTTTTACATCATAGATTGTCTGCAGCGTTCCCATTTATGGGTCCACAGTGTTTCCCTTTACTTCAAGGTCTTGCAGTGTTCCCTTGACACTGTAAGGGGGAACCCTGCAGACTCTGATGTAAAGGGGAACTCTGAGAACTATGATGTAAGGGAGAACTGTGTGGACTGTGTAGCTAGCTGTGATCGGTAAGCTCCCAATGCAAGGGGAAAACTCTGTAGTCTGATGTTAAGGGAGCTCTGTGAACTCCTATGTAAGGGGGGGTGGGGGGCTCTGGTGACCAGAGACTCCCTTACATCAGAGTTTCCCTTTACCACAGAGTCTGCAGCATTCCCTTCTACATCAGAGTCCTACATCAGGTTTTACATCAGGCTCCTCACAGTTCTCTTTTACATCAGGGTCTGCAGAGTTCTCCCTTGCACTGTAAATGGGAACCCTGCAGACTCTGACGTAAGGGGATCTCTGTGCTGGGTTGATTAACCTTGCCTTCATGTACAGTAAATGGAGAAATATGTTTTTTTGCCCTTGTTATACCTTAAACACATTGCCAATAGCACTAGCTACATCTTTGTAGCTTAAATATTGATATTTAGACTGTTTTGCACTGAAAACAATCATTTTAAAAAAGTTTTGAAGTTTCAGTAAAATATTTGGCTTTGTTAGTAAATTCCATGAGTTATGTCAGTAAAACAATTGGTGCTGTCAGTACATTTTTGGCATCCTGCCAAAATTTCACTAAGGGAGGTTGACAACACTGGCCGAGACATGGGTGGATGGGTGCGTTTACTTTGTATATTAATAATTAATTAAATAGGGTTTTCTGTTTGTGGTGTTCAGATAAAGTTTGGTTCCACTTGAATTATGTAACAGATTGCTGTGATAATTCTGTCACAATCTGGTTGTGAACACAAGCAACAAATGTGTGAACATGGGCAGACATTCACAGACTGGTCACAGACACTTGCGAAACAAGTGGAATTAGCAAATATCAGCTGCAAAAAATAGAATGTGAACTTGGAATGATTGCCTACATTGCCAGGATGAGACGTTTGGAAGAGCAAAACTACCTTCAAAAAAAATCCCCTATTCTATTCTACGGATGAAAGGTTATTTTTTGCTAACATCTAAAATTTTGCAATCAAATCTCAAATCAAAAATTCTGTTTTCTCCAGGAAATACAGTAAGTATCAGGGGCGGACTGACAATTCATGGGGCCCCCGGGCAACAGAGGATCATGGGGCCCTTGTGTCCTTGCCCAAACTCAAAAAAGCCTATGAAAAAAGGTACCAGGGCCATCTCATGGGGCCCCTTACTGTCCCCGGGCCCTTGGGCAGGGCCTGAGTTTCCAAATGGTCAGTCCGCCCCTGGTAAGTATATAAGGCCATTTAGCAGTTACAACCTCTTTTTATTTTATTCATTTTTTTTACGATGAGGTGAAGTCTAAGAGACTACATTCAGCAATGAAATGTTCAGATAAAAATTAAAAATGAAATAATAACTGAGGCTGACTTGATGGACCTCCTGGTCTTTTTCTGCTCTCACTCTTCTAGGTTTCTATATATAAGTGTGACGCATTTGCAATTTTGTTCAGCTAGTTTTTTACTCAAGACATCCCTGTCAACAGCACAGCAAGGATTTGACCTATTTTTTTCTTGCTGCGGTTAAAACAATACAGCTTGGTCAGGAGTTTTAACCATCACCTAGTACACCTAAAATGATAAAAAAAATTGCTTTAGATTTACTTTAAATACAGAAACCAATAACCAATGTAAGGGACATTTCTCTCCACTGACTTCCAATGTATGGGGCATTCTTCCCACTAACCACCAATATAAAGAGCATTCTTCCCCACTGACCACCAATGTAAGGAGAGTTCTTCCCTCAGACCACCAATGTAAGGGACATTCTTCCTACTGGCCACCAATGTAAGGGACATTCTTCCCACTGACCACCATGGAAAGGGACATTCTTCCCAATGACCACCATGGAAAGGGACATTCTTCACTCAGACCACCAATGTAAGGAGCGTTCTCCCCTCAGACCATCAATGTAAAGGACATTCTTCCCACTGACCACCAATATAAGGAGCATTCTTCCCTCTGACCACCAATGTAAGGGGCATTCTTCCCATTCATCACCAATGTAAAGGACATTCTTCCAAATGACCACCAATGTAAGGGACATTCTTCCCACTAACCACCAATGTAAGGGACATTCTTCCCACTAACCACCTATGTAAGAGACATTCTTCCCACTGACCACCAATGTAAGGAGAATTCTTCCATCAGACCAGCAATGTAAGGGGCATTCTTCTTACTAGCCACCAATGTAAGGGACATTCTTCCCACTGACCACCATGGAAAGAGACATTCTTCCCACTGACCACCATGGAAAGGGACATTCTTCCCACTGACCACCATAGAAAGGGACATTCTTCCTACTGGCCACCAATGTAAGGGACATTCTTCCCTCTGACCACCATGGAAAGGGACATTCTTCCACTCACCACCATGGAAAGGGACATTCTTCCCTCAGACCACCAATGTAAGGAGCGTTCTTCCCTCAGACCATCAATGTAAAGGACATTCTTCCCACTGACCACCAATATAAGGAGCATTCTTCCCTCAGACCACCAATGTAAGGGACATTCTTCCCATTGACCACCAATGTAAAGGACATTCTTCCAAATGACCACCGATGTAAGGGACATTCTTCCCACTAATCACCAATATAAAGAGCATTCTTCCCACTGACCACCAATGTAAGGAGAATTCTTCCATCAGACCAGCAATGTAAGGGACATTCTTCTTACTAGCCACCAATGTAAGGGACATTCTTCCCACTGACCACCATGGAAAGGGACATTCTTCCCACTGACCACCATAGAAAGGGACATTCTTCCCACTGACCACCATAGAAAGGGACATTCTTCCTACTGGCCACCAATGAAAGGGACATTCTTCCCACTGACCACCATGGAAAGAGACATTCTTCCACTCACCACCATGGAAAGGGACATTCTTCCCTCAGTGATGCCTGTCAATGCCCATCAGTGCAACCTACCAGTGCCTCCTCATCAGTGCCCATCAGTGCCACCTATCAGTGTCCATCAGTGCAGCCTATCAGTGCCCATCACTACAGCCTCATTAGCGCACATGAGTGAAGGAGAAAAATCACTTATTTACAAAATTGTATAACAAAAACTAAGAAAAAACTTTTTCAGTGCTTTTTGGTTTGTTTAAAAAAAAAAATAATCCCAGAGGTGATTAAATACCACCAAAATAAAGCTCAATCTGTCTCAAAAAAAAGGATAAACATTTCATATGGGTACAGTGTTGCATGACCGCGCAATTGTCATTCAAAGTGTGACAGCGCTGAAAGCTGGAAATTGGAAGGGGGTATAAGTGCCCTGTAGGCTAGGGGTTTAAGAAGAAATCTGGGTTTTTTAGTTTTTGCCCTTGCAGTGGGGTTGTGCCAGCACTGCACTGGTTAAATTCTGATTTTATTCTCGGGGGAGAGGACTCCGAGGATATACTCACCTTACCTGCTGATCTTTCCTGTACAAGACCGGTCCTTTCAGCTCCTGCCCCCCCCCCCCCCCAAGGTCCAGCCATCTTGCAAATGAACTGTTCCTGGCATCAGCACGCTCAATGCGCACTTCCCAGACAGGAATAGTCCACCGCTGGACCACGGGGGAGTTTGGTTTGCCATACGATCCGTAGGTCCGGTGAGTATGAACTTAGTCCTCACTCCTAGAAAAACATTATTATTATTATACAGGATTTATTTAGCGCCAACAGTTTGCTCAGCACTTTACAATATAAAGGGAGACAATACAGCAACAATACAAGAGGGATAGGAGGGCCCTGCTCCTTGGAGTTTACAATCTAGGATGACAAATGAGCAGCTAATCCAGGCAGTGGAGGGCACAGCTCCACTGCATGGTAAAGAGAAAAAAAATAACTGGAGTTCTGCTTTAAGATAAAAACTTAATACATATATTGTTTTTTAAGGACAAACAAGGCTTTCTTTTTGTAAATATTGCTTTGCAACAATGATCCCCCCCCCCCCCCCCCGCAATCCTTAAACAATTAAATGTAACAAAACTCACTTTTTCCTTTTTTTGAGCAGTGTTAGTTTAAAAATAAACTGTGTTACTGCACATAAAAAGAGCAGATTTTATTCTGCAAATGTGTCCTTTTTAAAATGACACTAAAATTATGATTCTGGTACAAAGCCAAGTAATTTACAAATGAAGTAAAGTGGGTTCTTTCAATTTTGCACTTTTTTTTTTAAATGTGAAATTTATAAATATATGTTAACAGTGTAAAAACAAACAAAACAAACAAAAAGTTTAAATATTATTACTTAATAAAATAGGGAAAAAAAATATCAGCAGGAAAATAATATTTGAATGGAGAAGACTAAGGAGTTAATTAGGGCTAATTAGAGTAAACTAAGGGTTAATAGGGGTTTAAACAACGGAACACCTAATTAACCACTTTACAACCGTGCTGTAGCCGAAAGATGGCTACATCATGGTTGTCCAATTTTGGGAGGGCGTAATATGAATGTCCTCCCAGAACGTGCCCCCAGTGGCGCGCACCCGGCGCTCTCAGCGATTGCTGTGCCCTATGGACACAGCTGATCACATGACTAGGTAAAAGGCCAATCACAGCAGCCTTTTACCACGTGATCAGCTGTGTCCAATGATCACAAAGTAAATACAGTTGCCGGTTATCGGCAGTACTTTCCTGATGCTGTCACAGTGTCAGGAAAGTACTGCCGATAACTGGCAAATGTCACAGAGCAGATCTGCACTGATAATCAAGGCACTGATCAGTGCCCTGATCATCACGGCCCATCAGTGCCACCCATCAGTGCTGCCCAGCAGTTGCGTCCATCAGTGCCGCCCATCAGTGCTGTCAGTGTTGCCAATCAGTGCCGCCTATCAGTACCCATCATTGCTGCAGATCAGTGCATAATCATTGCGCGGTCATGCAACACTGCACCCATATGAAATTTTTATTATTTTTTTCACGCAAATAGAACTTTCTTTGGTGGTATTTAATCGCTGCTGGGTGTTTTATTTTTTGCACTATAAACAAAAAAAGGGCAAATAATTGGAAAAAAAAAGGTTTTCTTTGTTTCTATTATAAAATTTTGCAAACAGGTAGTTTTTCAACTTCACTGATGTGCGTTGAGGAGGCTGCACTGATGGGCACTGATGTGACATGGATAGGCAGCACTGATGGGCACTGATGAGGCTGCCCTGATGGGCACTAATGAGGTGGCATGGAGAGGCAGCACTGATGGGCACTGATGAGGCTGCACTGATGGGCACTAATGAGGTTGCATGGATAGGCAGCACTGATGAGGCTGCACTGATAGGCAGCACTGATGGGCACTGATGAGGTGGCACGGATAGGCAGAACTGATGGGTACTGACAGGCTGCACTAATGAGGTGGCACCGATGAGGCAGCACTGATGATGCTGCACTAATATGCAGCAATGATGGGCACTGATAGGCGACATTGACGGGCAGCGCTTACTGACGGCACTGACTGATGGCATTGACTGGCAGCACTGCTGGGCGACACTGTTGAGCACTGATGAAGTGGCATGGATAGGCAGCACTGATGGGTACTGACAGGCTGCACTAATGAGGTGGCACCGATGAGGCAGCACTGATGATGCTGCACTAATATGCAGCAATGATGGGCACTGATGGGCGACATTGACGGGCAGCGCTTACTGACGGCACTGACTGATGGCATTGACTGGCAGCACTGCTGGGCGACACTGTTGAGCACTGATGAAGTGGCACGGATAGGCAGCACTGATGGGTACTGATAGGCTGCACTAATGAGGTGGCACTGATGATGCTGCACTAATATGCAGCAATGATGCGCACTGATGGGCGACGCTTACTGATGGCACTGACTGCTGGCATTGACTGGCAGCACTGCTGGGTGACACTGTTGAGCACTGATGGACGCAACTGCTAGGCAGCACTGATGTGTGGTACTGCTAGACATTGGTGGGTGGCACTGCTGGGCACTGATGATCAGTGCCAATCTGCTCTGTGACAGGGTGGGGAAAGCGCTGCCGATAAACGACAACTAAAAGGTAAGCTAACCCCTATGACTACGTGCCAGCGAGAGGCTACAACGGTGTGACGTCACGCCGACCGGCGCCACGAGGCCCCCGGCGGCCATCTTTTATGCCCATATGGTCAGTACTTCTTCCTTTTGTTCCTATTTTGTGTTTCGTATGGAATAAATACTCCTGATCCTAAGGATACTACACTATTTGACCTCCTCTGTTTTTTGAGCTCCTTTGGGAGCCATCTACATCCACAGAGCAGCTATTTACAAGTGTGGCAGCATTACCAGGCAAGGAGGGGTACCTGACCAGACCTTTATTAGGATCTTTGGATGTCCTTTTTCTACTCTTAATGCGCATTTGGATTGCGTATCTGGTGAGTGCGCAATCTTTACATACCTATCACCTCATCCATGGATCCAGCCACTGGATTTCTGAAGATCATCTGTGATCTTATTTGCACCTATTTATGGACTATATTTAGTTTAATGTGTTACACCATTTCACCATACTAGTCACCACCCAGTGACTTATTTTTTTGCACGTTGTCACTTTATTCATGTGATTATTTGCTATGCACATTGGCTATTTATATATTCAATTTATATCGTATTTGTGCATAACATTTTATGTTATTTAGCGGATTATTTTAGCGCTGCACCGTTTTATTTGATCATTTTGAAGGTTTTTATATGGTACCTTTTGGTGTTCATCTGCTTGACTCACCTTTATTTATTATTTGAGTTCTTAGCGCTCACTTACCTCGTTTTTATTGATAAACGACAACTGTATTTACTCCGTGATCTGCTGTGTCATTGGACACGGCTGATCACGTGGTAAAAGGCCTCTGTGATTGGCCTTTTACCTCATCACGTGATCAGCTGTGTCTGTTGGACACAGCGCTCACGGAGTTCACGGGATGTGCGCGGGAGGGTGCGTCCTGGGAGGACATCATATGACACCCTCCCAGAACTGGATAAGCGCGGTGTAGTCGCCATTCGAATATAGCGAAGTTACCAAGCGGTTTAATTTAAAAAAAGTGTATTTTTTCCCAAAAGGTTGCATTTGAAAAGCCGCTGTGGAAATACCATGTGACATAAAAAACAATTGCAAAATCCATTTTATTCTCTAGGGCGGGTGTCGGCAACCCGCGGCTCCAGAGCCGCATGCGGCTCTTTTTCACCTTGGCTGCGGCTCCGGACTACACTGCCCACCAGGTGACAGGCAATAGGGCAGCAATGGGCAAACTACGGCCCGGCGGACCTTTTAATCCGGCCCGCTGAGCTAGGCTCCCGCTAGGCTCCTCTCACAGTCTGCCCTGAAGACCGGTGTAGCTTGAAAATCTGTCTCCTATGAGGATCTGTCCCCCTCGACGTATCTGCGCATGTGCCAAAGATCGCCGATCGGCTGCTAATGCCTGAAACTGGTACATGCGCAGATACGTCGAGGGGGACAGATCCTCATAGGAGACAGATTTTCATGCTACACCGGAACGGCGCAGGAACGCGCGGAGCAAAGGTAAGTGAATTGACACAGGGGGGACTTGGGGACTTAATATGGGGGATGAATTACTATAGGGGGGATGAATTACTATGGGGGATGAATTACTATATGGGGGATTAATTACTATATGGGGGATGAATTACTATGGGGGATGAATTACTATATGGGGGATGAATTACTATATGGGGGATTAATTACTATATGGGGGATGAATTACTATATGGGGGATGAATTACTATGGGGGATGAATTACTATATGGGGGATGAATTACTATATGGGGGATGAATTACTATGGGGGATGAATTACTATGGGGGATGAATTACTATATGGGGGATGAATTACTATATGGGGGATGAATTACTATGGGGGATGAATTACTATGGGGGATGAATTACTATATGGCGGATGAATTACTATATGGGGGATGAATTACTATATGGGGGATGTATTTTCAGTTTTAAAAATGTGGCTCTCAAAATAAATTTCAATCGTGGTTTTGGCGAGATTTGGCTCAGTTGAAAAAAAGGTTGCCCACCACTGACCTAAGGCTATGATTGTGATTATGACGATACACTGTGGCCATGATTAACCCTTTGCTTACTGGGCCCTTAAACCCCCTTCATGACCAGAGCGCTTTTTGCAATATATGCAGTGTCGGATTTGTTTTAAATGTTGCAATGGTTTTGCGGCTCCCAGTCTTTTTTTCCCTCTCGGAAACGGGTCCAAGTGGCTCTTTATGTCTTAAAGGTTGCAGACCCCTGCTCTAGGGCCTCTGATTTGAATAAAATCTGTAATGTTTGAGGGTTCTAAGACATTTTCTACCAAAAATATTGATTTTTTTAATATGTAAACAAAGGTGTCAGAAAAAGGCCTGAAAGCCAAGTGGTTAGCCCCCCTTATATTACTCAGATAGGTGTGGGGATACCCCAGTACTCTCAGGGCTGGAGGGTAGGGTTAGGGGCACAACCCTGCAACCTTCAATGCCACTAATTAACCCTGAAAACGTCATCATTAATCGCCAAAGCACGTCACGGTAACTATAGCAACCCAAAAAGATGGCGGCCCCGGCCTGGCAAGCGCGTGGAACTGTGGGGCGGCTCACATGACCTTGCACTACGACCTCAGTGCCGGGCTCCGACCAATAGGAGGCCAAGGTGGCCGAGCCGGAGCCAATCGCGAGACGCCTTCGTCCAAAGCTAGGCTGCGCCGCGAGAAGCCGGCTGATTGACGGGTGGAGCGGGCCAATGGGGCGAGGAATAGGGGGTGTGTCGGCGATTTTCTCTCAATAGCGAAGGAGAAGAGGCGGGGCTGAGACGGCTAGCGGGCTCGGTTGCTCGTATCGTGTGTGAGTGTATGTGAAAAATCCCAGAGAGCGCAGGAGAGGAGAGGAAAGGTGAGGCTGGGGTGAGGGGGGAAGATGAAGGAAGGAGGGATGGGGGTACCCGGGGGGTGATAGAGGGGGATGGTGGCCTAGGTGGGTCATAGGCTGGCACACTCAGTATGAATGGGACATGGTGGGGGAAGGGGAGCACTGTTACCAGCCTGGCCTGTGTCTGCTCAGGGGGGCTGAGGCTGGAGGGGGTTCAAAGAGAGAGGGGCCCTGTCTTGGGGACACCATGGCCTACATAAACCTGTGACCCCCTAGACTATCATTATTGTATCATTGATCTGCCAGGTCATAGGACATACCCACCAATCATACCTCCAGTCTTCACCCACAGCCATTCCTGAGGTGTCTGCACCCCGTAGTATACAAATCCACAAATCCCAAGAACAGGAATCTCATATATGACACCCGAACGGTCCTCAGAGGGTGCAGCTGCATTAGTTTTCCCTTTTCAGGTCTTTTTATTCTTTGCTGATAGCACACTTCCTGTCCTGGAGTGACAACGCGCATGGATCTATGGAGCAGAGTTGTCATCCTAGAACAGGAAGTCTGATGGGATTTACTTTCTGCTGTGTCTAAGGGACAGGAAGTGATGAGAAATCTCCCCAACAGGATGGGCGGGTTTATTTATTCCAGGTACTTATATATTGTACAGTCACATCAGTCCATGGGGGGAGATTTACTAAAACTGGAGCCCGCAGAATCTGGTGCAGCTGTGTATGGGAGCCAATCAGCTTCTAGCTTGCATAGAAGCTGCGTATTACCGCCTTCCAGTACAATTCTGTGCAGAAAAAATGCAACATGTTCTACTTTTTTTCTTTTTCTTGCAACCTGAACGCACCGGTACTTCAAGCACTGATGTGAACTATGACATTGACCACCATATAACCTACTTTCTGTGCATTTTGGAGGCAGAAAAACAAGCAACTGAGACATATGTAGTGTGAACTGGCCCTAAGGGACCTTATAGATGATGGGAAAAAAAAATGCTTTCGGGGCAATCATCCGATTATCTGATCGTTCGTACACAGCTTTCCACAGCTGATCATAGGACAATATCCAAACCGTTTTCTCGTACTCTAACAGAGCGAATGATTTTCATTTAATCAGTTCAGTATTTGTCCGAAAAGAATCAAGAGACCAAGACTGTTGACGCTCAGAAACAATAGAATACATTACAATACGTGACATCACTTCCAAAGTTGTAATCTGTCCTATGAGGATTTCTGTAGGTTTAGTAATCACTTCATTTTCGACGTGAGACTAGCATGGAAAAGCAAAAAAGACGACAATCATTCCTTCGATATTTTCATAGTGTGTGCGGGGCATAACTCACATTCGTACAGCGGGTAAAATAAGTATTGAACACGCCACCAATTCTAAATACCTATAGATTTCGGATGGTAAGAAACATAAAGAGGGCGCACCAGCCTAGTGCATTATCCCCGGGGGGGGGGGGGGGGTTATTTTAAATAAGTGAAGCTAAAAACATACTCACAAACGTGTGATAACTGGGATGTAAAGCCACCACCTCATGGCACAGTGAAAGTATTGACCCTACAGGAACCAAAACCAGGAAAGCGCCATCCAGGATCCAGAGCTGGGCTCTGAGGAAGAGGGAGTTCCCTCGAAATGCGAAAGCTGCTTTTTGATCCTGGATGGCGCTTTCCTGGTGTTGGTTCCTGTAGGGTCAATACTTTCACTGTGCCATGAGGTGGCGGCTTTACATGCTGGTTATCACATGTTTTGAGTGTCTTTATCTTGACTAATTTTAAATAAACCCCCCCAGGGATAATGCACTAGGCTGGTGCGCCCCCTTTTTTTGTTTCTTTCCATCCGAAATCTATCAGTATTTAGAAATGGTGGCTTGTTTAATACTTAACAGGCATGTAAACCCACCACCTCATGGCTCAGCGAAAGTAATGACCCTACATGAACCAATGCCAGGAAAGTGCCGTCCATAATCCGAAAGCAGCTTACGCATTTCGAGGAACTCCCTCTTCCTCAGAGCCCAGCTCTGGATCCTGGATGGCGCTTTCCTGGTTTTGGTTCCTGTAGGGTCAATACTTTCACTGTGCCATGAGGTGGTGGCTTTACATGTGGGTTATCACACATTTGTGAGTGTGTTTTTAGCTTGATTTATTTAAAGTAAACCCCCTCAGGGATAATGTTCTAGGCTGGTGTGCTCGCTTTTTATTTTGTTTTTTTGCAGGACTCCCCCACTCATAAGAGGGCAGCAAGACCTCATTTTTCCCTGGATGTGGTTATTTGGGGCATCCGCCATTTGACCATAGTCTATCTTGCCTATGTGCAGGAGGATTTGTTCTATTTTTGCCATTAGTTTTCAGTTGGTGTCTTGACTTTCCATGCATTTTCGCACCTCCCTTTCTTCATGTGTTCAATACTTTTTTCCCTGTGACATTCCATTTTATTACACATAACTTAATTTCTGAACTTATTTGTTTTGGTTTTTTTGTATGCATCGGTTGTTACCAACGTTGTGAAAATTTCAATATCACCTTTCGAAATATATTTATCTAAAAGAATGGTGACGTGTTCAATACTTATTTTAACCACTGTACATATATTTGGGCCAATTATCTTACCAGCAGGTCTTTGGAGTGTGGGAGGAAACCCACGCAGGTACAGGGAGAATGTGGAATATCCACACAGGAAGTGCCATTGGTTGGGATTCGAACCAACGACCCTAGTGCTTCTAGGCGGCGGTGCTAACCACTTAGCCACTGTGCTGAATGAAACTTCTGGCTCCTCCATTCATAGATCGCTTTTTATTGGTGTACGCATTAAAATGAAGGGAGGTGGAAAGAGTGGGCATAGGTAGGCTCTGTTGATGAGTGCCTATGACAGGTCCCTCTGATCTGTTAACCTCCGCTACAACAGTAAAGATTGCAGAGGTAGGTATGTGTGTGGATGGGGGCGGGGGGCCGAATCTGAGGATGGAAGTTTTCAACTAAATCTTAAAAGATAAGTTCACCTTTTGACCAAAAATGTATTATTATTATTATACAGTATTTATAAAGCGCCAATAGTTCGCTCAGCGCTGTACATTACAAAGGGGGACAGAACATGTGACAGAACAATACCAATACAATGCAAAACATGAGGGGATTGAGGGCCCTGCGCACATTTTTTGCAATTAAAGAAATGTGCATTTATTATTTTTGGTAGTAGAAACTTGTAAAACATTGAACCAGCTGTTGCCACGCAGGTCTCCTGCAGACCTATCAGTATATCTGCTTGCTGTATGAGATGTACAGGCAAGCAGATATACTGACATTAAGATTCAATGAACTATCAAGGTGCGCCTCAGATGAACGTACCCTTTACGCCAGCGGGACAAAGGGACAAATTGCATTGAATGTAAGTAATGTCCCTTGTACTGATGTTTTTTTTTTTTTTGTTAAAGGTTTTAAAGTATTAGTTCACCTTTTCATGTTTTCTAAAAAGGGGAACTAACACCCTACATCCTTCCCCAGTTTTTGCTGTACTTACCTCTGTAGCTGATGAGCTGTCAGTGCCCATGCAGCTGCTGCAGCAGTCCGGAGATTTGAAATTCCAACTCCCTCTTCTTTCTGCAGCACTCCTGGGATGGATCAGAGTGATTTAACCTCCCTAGCGGTATGATTATTTCAGATTTTTGGTGCTGAAAGCGGTACCATTATTTTGCATGGAAATATGTAGTTTTTTTATTGAAGGCTGTCATTTTTAGGAATAACTCCCTGAAATCTGTCCGAACATCTCGGGTATGATAAAATTTGAAACACGAAATCATAAATTATAATTTAATAAATAATCATAAAAAATAATAATATAATAATAATACATTTAATTCAATAATATAATCAAACCAAAAACACTGAAATTTGAAATATAGCGCCAAGTTTGCACATCACTGAGCAAAGTCGCAGAATCGTTTTCAGTGTCTGATGACGAATTTCCCCCACGAATCATTATCACTCAATTCTGCAAGTGGTTCTGATTTACTATCGCTGTTCTCTAGCTGATCTAAACCCGCTTTTGACCTAAAGGGACGCTTTTTGGACGCCATGAACTTTTCTACGTTTCCAGGAAGAAAGAACAGTAAAAATGCAGACAGGGGACAGGACAAAGCACTCGGGACAAAATGTATGTGAAATGGGTTGAAACAGCAATGTTTTACTATGTAAAATTTGTTTGGAAAAAAATGAAATTTTTTAAAATTTCAAATTTCCCGCCGGCGGCGCCCGTACGTCCCGACGTCACAGGGACCGGAACACAGAAGCCGGATGCCGGCATCGGTCGGGGACGCTGCAGGGGACACATTGCGGGAGCGAAGGACAAGGTAAGCTCTGCAGGGACTCCCTATGCAGCGCCGCATGGTAAGCCCGAGAGTAGCTCGGGGTTACCGCTTTTGGTACAGACATTTTACCCCGAGCTACACTCGGGAATACCGCCAGGGAGGTTAAGGTTAGTCCTTGTGGGCACAGATCATCACTCTGATCCATCCTGGAAGCTCTGTAGAAAGAAGAGAAGGAAGAGTAAGAACTCCAAATCCCTGGACCGCTGCTGTGGCTACATGGACGCTGAAAGCTCATCATCTATGGAGGTTAGGTACAGCGGGGACTAGTTGGGTGTAGGGTGTTCACCTTTTCGTTTTTCCTGAAAAGGTGAACTCGCCCCTTTAAAGCCTAAGATTACTCAAAAAGGTTTTTAAAAAAATCAGCACGGGGACAATCTACATTATATTGCCAAAAGTATTGGGGTGCGTGCCTTTACAAACACATGACCTTTAATGGCCCCCCAGTCTTAGTCCGTAGGGTTCAATATTGAGTTGGCCCCGCCCTTTGCAGCTATAACAGCTTCAACTCTTCTGGGAAGGCCGTCCACAAGGTTTAGGAGGGTGTCTATGGGAAGGTTTGACCATTCTTCCAGAAGCACATTTGTCAGGTCAGGCACTGTTGTCGGGCGACGAGGCCTGGCTCGCAGTCTCCACTCTAATTCATCCCAAAGGTGTTTTATTTTGTTGAGGTCAGGACTCTGTGCAGGACATTCAAGTTCCTCCACCCCAAACTCGCTCCTCCATTTCTTTATGGACCTTGCTTTGTGCACTGGTGCGCAGTCATGTTGGAACAGAAAGGGGCCATCCCCAAACTCTTCCCACAATGTTGGGAGCTTGAAATTGTCCAAAATGTCTTGGTATGCTGACGCCTTAAGAGTTCCCTTCACTGGAACTAGCCCAACCCCACACCATAATCCCCCTCCACCAAACTTTACACTTGGCACAATGCAGTCAGGAAAGTACCGTTCTCCTGGCAACCGCTAAACCCAGACACGTCCATTGGATTGCCAGACAGAGAAGCGTGATTGGACATGCCAGAGAACACGTCTCCACTTCATCCAACGCTTTGCATTGCACTTGGTGATGTAAGGCTTGGATGCAGCTTCTCGGCCATGGAAACCCATTCCATGGAGCTCTCTACGTACTGTTGTGCTAATCTGAAGGCCACACCAAGTTTGGAGGTCTTTAGCTATTGACTCTGCAGACAGTTGGCGTGCTGCAAAAGGGGCCCAAACCAAGTACTGAGTACATATGCATACTTATACTTTTCAGAGGTCCGATATTGTTCTATGTACAATCCTTGTTTTATTGATTGCATGTAATATTCTAATTTTCTGAGATTGTGGATTTGGGGTTTTCATGAGCTGTAAGCCATAATCATCACAATGATGACAAATCACGGCTTGAACTATCTTGCTTTGCATGTAATGAGTCTATCTCATATATTAGTTTCACCTTTTAAGTTGCATTACTGAAATAAATGAACTTTTGCATGATATTCAAATTTTTCGAGTTTCACCTTTATATCTGCGGAGAGGGGATGGGTTACATCAGAGGAAGTGGGCAAAAAGGGATTACCGTAAGACGACCCCCCTACTTTTCCTGTTAAAATGTAGTGTTTGGGCTATACTCGCCGTATAAGACTACCCCTCTTCCAATGCACACCAGTGGGAAGAATCGTGCCCCATCATTAGTATCAGTGGAAGGAATAGTGCCCAGTCATTGGTGTCAGTGGGAGGAATAGCACCCCATCATTGGTGTCAGTGGGAGGAATAGCACCCCATCATTGGTGTCAGTGGGAGGAATAGCACCCCATCATTGGTGTCAGTGGGAGGAATAGCGTCCCATCATTGGTGTCAGTGGGAGGAATAGCGTCCCATCATTGGTGTCAGTGGGAGGAATAGCGTCCCATCATTGGTGTCAGTGGGAGGAATAGCGTCCCATCATTGGTGTCAGTGGGAGGAATAGCGTCCCATCATTGGTGTCAGTGGGAGGAATAGCGTCCCATCATTGGTGTCAGTGGGGGGTGGAATAGTGCCCCATCATTGGTGTCAGTGGAGGGGGGGGGATAGTGTCCCATCGTTGGTGTCAGTGGGGGGGAGGAAGAGTGCCCCATCGTCGGTGTCAGTGGGAGGAATAATGCCCCATCATTGGTATCAGTGACACCAATGATTGGGCACTATTCCTCCCACTGACACTTGCTGACCCCTGTTCAGTATGGTGCTGCTGCAGCAAGCATATATGGTTGCAGCAGCACCTGTGCACGGCACACTTACCTTCACTTGATTTTCGTGGGGCCGCTCGGCTCCGCCTCCTCCCCGGTGATTGGCCGCCTGTGTGCCTTTCCTGAGCTACAATTCTGGCGGCCAATCACCGGTGAGGAGGCGGAGCCGAGCAGCCGCACGAACATCCAGTGGCCGAACTGAAGGAAGGAGCAGCTGCGCTTCCTGGACCGGATCGTCGTGGGACCCGAGCCAGGTAAGAAACAGAAGCCCCTGCCCACCCCTGTAATTAGTTTCACTTCCGTTGGAAGGGGGGGGGGGCGGCGGCGGCACCGCACCGCCCCCCTAAAAAGTGTCAGCATGCCGTATACCGGCGTATAAGACGACCCCCGACTTTTGAGAAGATTTTCAGGGGTCAAAAAGTCGTCTTATACGCCGGAAAATACGGTAGTTAATTTTGTGTCAAAGTGCACTTGTCCTTTAACCACTTCCTGTCCGGACACTTTCACCCCCTTCCTGTCCAGGCCAATTTTCAGCTTTCAGCGCTATCACACTTTGAATGACAATTGCGCGGTCATGCAACACTGTACCCATATGAATTTTTTACCATTTTTTTTGAGACAGATAAAGCTTTATTTTGGTGGTATTTATTCACCGCTGGGATTTTAATTTTTTTACTATGTAAATGAAAAATTCCAAAAATTTTGAAAAAAAGTGTTTTTTTAATAAAATTTTGCAAATAAATAATATTTCATCATAAATCTTGGCCAAAATTTATTCAGTTTTTTTTTTAGTAAAAAAAAAAAAAATCCAAATTTAGTTTATAACCAAAAATTATAATTTTTAAACTTTTTTTTTACATTGTTTTTTTACATTTTTTTTTATATATATATATATATTTTTTTTACATACTGTCACCCTAGCAGTACAGTGTCACCATGGTGACACTGTACTACTTGTGGGGGGTGATGAAGATTTTTTTTTTACACTGATTGCTTTTACACCCATATAGGATGTAAAAGCAATCATTTCTCTTTCTGTCTGCATTCTTGCAGTCATTGAGAAATACTGTGTGAGCTGTGATTGGTCACAGCTTGTCACATGGTACAAGGCTGTTGTGAATAGCCTTGTACCATGTGACCTCTGTGATCATTCACAGATTTCACACGTAGTAAGCAATGATGTCACAAGTGACATCTTGCTTACTACTTTGCATGTGATCACTGGCCAATCAGTGATCACATGATCGGGACCTCGTACAGAGGTCCTGTCCGACGATCGGTGTTTCACTGTGTCCGGAGGACTCAGCGGGCACCGGATCGCGGTGCTGCGCGCTCCCAGGGAGCGCGCACAGCTAGAAAAGGCGGGTGCCGTTTCTGAACGGCAACCCGCCCCTGGACTGCCACCGCCCTGCCGTTTTTAAACAGCAGGCGGACGGCAAGGGGTTAATGTACCACATTCTACCAAGTCAGCGCTTATTGTTACAGTGGTTGTTTAATTGGCTGGAGGGTTCTTTACCTTCATGCATTCTCTGGTAAAGAAAACCTTCTGTGTTCAGCAGCCCAATCCCTCCCCAATACTTACCTGATCCCCATCTTGATCCAGAGATGTGCAGGGGAGCCTCTGCTCTCTAGGGACTCCCTCCTCATTGACTGAGACAGCAGCGGGAGCCATTGGCTTCCACTACTGTCAATCACAGCTAGTGAGCCAATGAGGAAAGAGCGGGGATGGGGCGGGGCCAAGCCACGGCTGTGTGTGTGAATGGACTTGCAGAGGTGTGGCTCAAGAGCAAGCCTGCCTGGGTGCCTCTATAGCAAGCTGCTTACTTGGGGGGCACTCAGCAGGAGGGAGCGGCTAGAAGCACCAGTCGGAGACCTGAGAAGAGAATTGGGCTGCTCTGTGCAAAACCATTACACAGAGCAGGTAAGTATAATATGTTTGATATTTAAAAAAAATGTCTTTAATGACCGTGCGCTCTTGGTTGTTTCATCCCTTATTTGTTTCCTCTGCTTTGTTTTCACAGTAATCATGGGGAATGTCTTGGCTGCCAGCTCTCCCTCTCCCCCTCCTGCAGGGTCCCCTGTGGGATCCGGTTTAGTGTCTGTGCCTCCTGGGTTCACGATGCCCCCCGTCTCTGGCCTGGGCCAAGTAGCAGAAAAGAAGGAAACTCAGGAAGAGAGGTTACCTAATCCCGGCACTTTTGAAGAGTGTCACCGCAAATGCAAAGGTGAGTCCAAGACACTGAGCTCCGTGATTTGTCATAAGGGCAGTTTTTATATAATTGCAGCAGATTCTGCGAGGGGGTCCTTTCCCTCATGAATAAGTATGAAATGAATAACATTTTAGAAAATGACACAAACACAGAGATCTTTCGGCTGTAATCTTTATACATTTTCCCTGACGTGTGCTGTAGTGACAACCTCTTGCATCTCTCCATGTTCCTCATATAGGTGCTTTGGTGTAGGAAAGTAGTGTGAGTGGCACATGCCATGATAACAAAGCAGAGGTCTGTCTGCACCACCTGCAAAGTTTCTGAGTGAATTGGAAACTCGTGCAGGTTCTGCGCCTGATCAACAAAGGAATTACAAAAAAAAAAATATGGTATGTAAAGTTATCTTTACAAAAATGGTTCAAATATACACTCACCGGCCACTTTATTAGGTACACCTATTCAATAGCTTGGTAACACAAATTGCTAATCGGCTAATCACATGACAGCAACTCAATGCATTTAGGCATCTAGACGTGGTGAAGACAACTTGCTGAAGTTCAAACTGAGCATCAGAATGGGGAAGAAAGGGGATTTAAGTGGCATGGTTGTTGGTTCCAGATGAGCTGGTCTAAGCATTTAAAAAAAATGCTGATCTGCTAGGATTTTCACACACATCTCTAGAATGGGCCGAAAAATAGAAAGTATCCAGTGAGCGACAGATGTGTAGATGAAAATGCTTTGTTGATGTCAGAGGAGAATGAGCAGACTGGTTCGAGATGATATAAGGGCAACTGTAACTCAAGTAACCACTCATTATAACCAAGGTATGCAGAATATCATCATTGGACACAGAAGACGTTGAACCTTGAAGCAGATGGGCTACAGCAGCAGAAGACCACACCGTATGTCACTCCTGTCAGCTGAGAACGGGAAACGGAAGCTACAATTCGCACAGGCTCATCAAAATAGAAGATTGGAAAAACGTTGCCTGGACTGATAAGTCTCCATTTCAGCTGTAATATTCAGAATGTGGCGTAAACAACATGAAAGCATGGATCCATCCTGCCTCGTATCAACAGTTCAGGCTGGTGATGGTGGTGCCATGGTGTGGTGGATACATTCTGCCTCGTATCAA
The DNA here is from genome assembly GCF_062004578.1 of Staurois parvus. NCBI lineage: Eukaryota > Metazoa > Chordata > Amphibia > Anura > Ranidae > Staurois > Staurois parvus. The sequence goes on along the minus strand of NW_028318623.1, from coordinate 5,179,726 downwards.
CGGTTCAGGCTGGTGGTGGTGGTGTCATGGTGTGGGGGATCCATTCTGCCTTGTCACAACGGTTCAGGCTGGTGGTGTCATGGTGTGGGGATTCCATCCTGCCTTGTATCAACGGTTCAGGCTGGTGGTGGTGGTGTCATGGTGTGGGGGATCCATCCTGCCTTGTATCAACGGTTCAGGCTGGTGGTGGTGGTGTCATGGTGTGGGGGATCCATCCTGCCTTGTATCAACGGTTCAGGCTGGTGGTGGTGGTGTCATGGTGTGGGGGATCCATCCTGCCTTGTATCAACGGTTCAGGCTGGTGATGGTGCTGTCATGGTGTGGGGGATCCATCTTGCCTTGTATTAACGGTTAAGGCTGGTGATGGTGGTGTCATGGTGTGGTGGAATCATCCTGCCTCGTATCAACGGTTCAGGCTGGTGGTGGTGGTGTCACGGTGTGGTGGATCCATCCTGCCTCTTATCAATGGTTCAGGCTGGTGGTGTCATGGTGTGGTGGATCCATCCTGACTCGTATCAGCGGTTCAGGCTGGTGATGGTGGTGTCATGGTGTGGTGGATCCATCCTGCCTCGTATCAACGGTTCAGGCTGGTGATGGTGGTGTCATGGTGTGGTGGATCTATACTGCCTCGTATCAACGGTTCAGGCTGGTGGTGGTGTCATGGTGTGGTGGATACATCCTGCCTCGTATCAACGGTTTAGGCTGGTGGTGGTGGTGTCATGGTGTGGTGGATCTATCCTGCCTCGTATCAACGGTTCAGGCTGGTGGTGGTGTCATGGTGTGGGGGATCCATCCTGCCTCGTATGAACGATTCATGCTGGTGGTGGTGCTGTAATGGTTTGGGGGAGATTTTCTTGCACAGTTTGGGCCCCGTTGCACCAATTGAGCATCGTTTACACACCACGGCCTACCTGAGTATTGTTGCTGACCATGTCCACCCCTTTATGACCACAGTGTCCCCATCTTCTGATGGCTCCTTCCAGCAGGATAATGCCCCATGTCACAAAGCTCAAATCATCTCAGACTGGTTTCTGGAACATGACAATGAGGTCACTGTACTCCAATGGCCTCCACAGTCACCAGATCTCCATCCAATAGAGCACCTTTGGGATGTGGTAGAACGGGAGATTCGCATCATGAATGTGCAGCCGACAAATCCGCAGCAGCTCCGCGATATTATCATGTTGATATGGACCAAAATCTCTGAGGAATGTTTCCAACACCTTGTTGAATCTATGCCACCAAGAATTAAGGCAGTTCTGAAAGCTAAAGGGGTCCAACCCGGAACTAGCAAGGTGTACCTAATAAAGCGGCCGGTGAGTGTATATCAAATAAATAAAAGCGCATATTTATATCCGTAAATGTAAATCACCACAAACTTTTTGTGTTGTAAAACACAATTTTTGTGTTGTCTAGGGCAGCACAAAACCTAAATACACCACTGGACTCATCAAGTCAGGAGGATAAGCTAACAGACAGAAACAATAGGTTACCTAATTAACTCAATTACCAATGGGAGAAAGAGACTTAACAGTAAACACATAACCTCTCAATAAGCAGATTACACATAACAAGCAGGAGACCCCAGAATTAGGTTGTTTTGAGTTGATTATAATCTTCTGCTCTGAGTCTAGGAGGGGGGTTGAAGCAGTCAATGCTGGTTTGGGCACAAAGACCCCAATTCTGTATCCTGGTCCTCCCGGTTCTTATAGTCTGTGTCTTTTGGGGAGACATGGACTTGAATCCAAAAACTATTCCAAGGGTCCCTCCAGGCACACACCTCCTAAAGAATTGAGCCCCTTCAAATACCAAGGCACATAGTCATTATTATTATTATTACATCGAGTTTATATAGCGCCAAAGGGTTTGCTCAGCGCTGTACAATAGGGGGGACAATACATGGCACAGTACAACAAAAACAGACAGCGTACGAGGGGTAAGAGGGCCCTACTCTTTCAAGCTTACAATCTAGGAGGGAGGGGGTAGTGGAACAATAGGATGTGGCTGAGGGGGATGAAGTGGTGGGAGGAATGAGGGAGAATGGCCGTTAGGTGAGGGTGGGGTAGGCTTCCCTGAAGAGATGGGTTTTGAGGGAGCGCCTGAAAGTGGGGAGGGAAGGCGACAGTCGGATGGATTGGGGCAGTGAGTTCCAGAGGATAGGGGAGGACCTGGAGAAGTCCTGCAGTCGTGCATGGGAGGAGGAGACCAGGGAGCAGGATAGAAGGAGGTCCTGTGAGGAGCGAAGGGTACGGGTAGGGTGGTACTTAGGGATCAGGTTGGTGAGGTAGTCAGGGGCAGTGTTATGAACGGCTTTGTAGGTCAGGATTAGAAGTTTAAATTTGATGCGTTGGGCAATCGGGAGCCAGTGGAGGGAGAGGCAGAGGGGGGTGGCAGAGGAAAGAGGCATTAGGAAAGAGGCTAGGCTGAAGTCCCCTCTAAAAGACCCTGTCCCAGTTGGGTCTGTCACAGAGTGTATCTGAGGAGCACACAGAGGAGGGCTGCAGTCACCCGCCGGATTGTTCTGAATGCCGAGACGGGGTGGAGACAAGGGGGGTGCTGCAACTGCACAGAGCGGCACCAGATCTGTAGGTGGAGCTCTGTCCTCTCTGCTGCCAATTGCTGATGGGAGGGGTGCAAAATTACAAAAAAAATTAAAAATTTTTTCATTGATGTTTGACTATTGTTAAGTGCAGAAATGTAGGTCTAGATGTGCCTGCACATACATGCAGCAGATTCTGTTGTGTTCAAATGCCAGTCCATCCTGGATGGGCAAAGTTCCAACATTTCCAGGTAGTGTCGGAGCTTGCCCACTCCCACCTCCTCCCCCCCCCCCCCCCCCCCCGGCACACACATTTCATTTGGTATATCAGTGATGGACTGCATAACTAACCAAAAGTACAAAAGTAGACCGTCCCTTAGGTGCAATTGAATTGTGATGGCATGTGTCTGCTCACTTGCTTGTTCGATTCCAATCTCCTGTTTATTTACTTTTGCTTTCTTCTCAGAATTATTCCCCATGCAGATGGAAGGTGTGAAACTTACTGTAAATAAAGGGTTGAGTAACTATTTCCAGGTAAGACTCAATAATGCGTATCTGTGATCATAAATAATAATTATATATGTAATGATGCATTTAAAGAGGTATTAAACCCAAAGCCATAAATGTAAAATATTACAACTTGGCAATCATTTGATGTGATGGCTGCATTGGCAACAGAGACACAGCATTTTTAATATCTGGGCAGCACAGTGGCTAAACGGTTAGCACTTCCGCCTAGCAGTACTAGGGTCGTTGGTTCGTATCCCAGCCACGGCACCTTCTGCCTGGAGTTTGCATGTTCTCCCTGTGCCTGTGTGGGTTTCCTCCAGGTACTCCAGTTTCCTCCCACACTCAAAAGACATGCTGGTAGGTTAATTGGATCCTGTCTAAATTGGCCCTTGTATATGAATGTGAATTAGGGACCTTAGATTGTATACCCCTTGAGGGTTAGGGACTGATGTGAATGTACAATATATATATAAAGCATTGCGTAAATTGACGGCACTATATCAGTACCTGAAATAAAGTAAAAAAATTAAATAAATAGGGAGAAGGATTTGCTAGATGTACCAGCAGATTAAGGTCGGCCATACATGGGTCGAAATGAGAATAATCAGCCAATTTTCGCTCTGTTAGTGGGTGAATGACACCGGCCGATTTTCATGGTTCCCCCCTTTTCGGTGATCGGGCATGTTGGAAAATTCGTGAAAAACGACTGATGTTTGACTCAATGATGGTCAAATCGTACGATCGTTTTTACGAAAAGAATATGCGCATGAGCCGTGACCTGGAAGAAACAGACGTTTTGCCTGTTATATGGGGTGAAGTTTATGACTTGGTCGGCCGATGTTCTAAACCATTGATGGCACCATCGGATTACAGAGTGAACGACGTTTTTGATTTTCTGATGAAAAATTGTTCGGAATTCGAACCATGTATGGCCTGCATTAGGGTCAATTCACACTTTATGCAGTGGGAGACATTTTACCGCATGAGAAATCACCTGTCACTGTAGGGACACACAGGAAACAATCGTTTCCTATGTGTCCCAGTCACACTGCAATGCAGCCTAGTGCTGCAGCACGCTGTGATAAAATGCAGACATTTTATTACCATGTACCAGGCCGAATCTTGCTGCAATATCAGGCAGCACATCATGCTACTTGACATTGCAGTGAATAAAGTGTATGTTTTGTACACTTCAAATAAAGCTTGTACTAAACAAAAAATTAAAGGGAGCCATGTGATGTGCTGAATCGTGCACCACACTGCCCCCTAGCGAAGCTGGTAACGCAGAGCGGCCGGGGCGGTGAATCACTCCTGCTGCTCTCTGTTGTGTGAATTAAGCCTTCAGTACCCTAATAAAACTGAAGCCAAACTCCACTTTTTAACCTCCTTAGCGGTATTCCCGAGTGTAGCTCGGGGTGAAATTTCTATACCAAAAGCGGTAACCCCGAGCTACACTCGGGCTTACCATGCGGCGTTCTCTGGGGGTCCCTGCAGCACTTACCCTGTCCTTCGCTCCCGCGATGTGTCCCCTGCAGTGTCCCCGGCCATCTCCTCCGGCCGATGCCGGCATCCGGCTTCTGTGTTCCGGTCCCTGTGACGTACGGGCGCCGGAACCGGCGGGAAATTTGAATTTTTTAAAAAATGTCATTTTTGCTGTCATTGCTGTTTCAATGCATTTCACATACATTTTGTCCCGAGTGCTTTGTCCGGCGCCCTGCCTGTATTTTGAATGTTCTTTCTGCCTGGAAACTGAGAAAAGTCCATGGCATCCAAAAAGCGTCCCTTTACGTCAAAAGCGGTTTTAGACCGGCTAGAGAACAGCGATAGTAAATCAGAACCACTTGCAGAATTGAGTGATAATGATTCGTGGGGGAAATTCCTCATCAGACACTGAAAACGATTTTGCGACTTTGCTCAGCGATGTGCGAATTTGCCTCTGTATTTCAAATTTCAGTGTTTTTGGTTTGATTATATTATTGAATTAAATTTATTATTATTATATTATTATTTTTTTATGATTATTTATTAAATTATAATTTATGATTTCGTGTTTCAAATTTTATCATATCTGGAATGTTTACTAGACTCTTGTTCGGAAAGATTTCAGTGAGTTATTCCTAAAAATTACAGCCTACAATAAAAAACTACATATTTCCATGCAAAAAAATGGTACCGCTTTCAGCACAAAAAATTGGAAAGAATCATACCGCCAGGGAGGTTAAGTAGTTACCGTAACCTTTTCCTTTTGCGTTAAAGGTTTTACATAAATAAAAGCTGATGATTGTAAGCACCCCTGTCAGTTGTAAATGGTTTGTCAACCCTTTTAACTGCTACGTCTACAGGACAGCTTGGTTTGTTGAAAAACAACAGACTTGCTAGCAGCATCACCAGGTGAAAATAAAAAGTAAGCCTAAACTAAAATGATTGCAGCCATCACAAACAATAATTGGTAAGCTCCAATACAATAAATGTTTGCTTTTGGGTTTAATACAGCATGTTCTCCAGCAAGGTAGTTTCACTAGCTTAGTAGACACTCGCTAAACATACCTGTTAACCTACTCTCACTCGTGCAGTGCAGCATCATCATGTAACTGGTATGGCAGTGATCAGGCACACTGACTGGTGACAGTATGTTAAAAAAAAAAATAATTTGAAAAACAAATTTTCTTTAATTACTTTTTTAATGATTTTTTTTAAAAACACAATGTGCCAAAGCACTCTAATGTTACTATAGTCACATTGTACTTCTCTGTGGAGGTGATGAGGATTTTTTTTTTTTTTTTTTTTACACATTATGACGACTTATACCAGTGAATTTCACTGATAAAAGCAACCATTTTTACTGAATGAAATTGATTCATTCAGTGTGTATTGTTGTGACTAGCTGTGATTGGCCACAGCTAATCACATGATATAGATAGGATGCGATTGGTCCTGTCTGTACCATGTGATCACTGTAACCAATCACAGCGATCAACACAACAGTCCACATTGAATGGTATAAATCCAAGCCATCCATTGTTTACAATTGTCATGCAATCTGTTGTGATTGGTCATAGTAATCACATTGTACCGGCAGCAGCCCAGTACAGTGATCTGTCATTGGCTGTGTCTGGTGCTGCATGTGAGGCACGTTCTGGAGAGGATATCCTATGATCTCCAAAGACATGCTGGTAGGTTAATTGGATCCTGTCTTAATTGGCCCTTGGTAGGTTAATTGGATCCTGTCTAAATTGGCCCTTGGTAGGTTAATTGGATCCTGTCTAAATTGGCCCTTGGTAGGTTAATTGGATCCTGTCTAAATTGGCCCTTGGTAGGTTAATTGGATCCTGTCTAAATTGGCCCTTGGTAGGTTAATTGGATCCTGTCTAAATTGGCCCTTGTATATGAATGTGAGTTAGGTACCTTAGATTGTACGCTCCTTGAGGGTTAGGGACTGATGTGAATGTACAATATATATGTAAATCGCTGTGTAAATTCACAGCGCTATATAAGTACCTGAAATAAATAAATGTCTACCCAGAATGATGAAAGTCCCACCTGGCCATCATTTTACAATGGGCCATGTGGTAAACCCTGCTGATTGGCCCTGTGCTGATCACATGCACTCTCCCAAGAAAAAAACAAAAACTCTATCAATACACACCAAACTGAGCATGTGCAGCTGGCCCTCAAGGCTATGTTCTATTAGCAGATGGATTGGGGACAGTAGAAGGGGAGGAACAGAGAAGACAGGATCAAACAGCCTTTTTACACAATGCAGAGGATTAACCCTTTAGGTTTCTCAGTGAGTATAACAAGAATGCTTTACTGAAGCATGAAACATTGTGATGACACCTCTGCGATCAAGCCCCAGTGGGAGGGGCGAAATGCGTCAGAGAGGCATGATGGCTGAAGCCATCCTCTACTCACGGGTCTGCACGGGTGGTGAGAGCGGTCTCTCCTCTTCTCCAAGCATGCTTTACTGCATATACAGACTGATTTTACTGTTGTGGGTTTAGTAACACTTTACTTGGAGTTGCTTTCAGTCCTGGCACACATACCATGGCAGTTTATCTTTTTTCTTGTCGTATCTCTCAGGTAAACCATACGATTGCACTCAGTACTGTCGGGGATTCAAATTATCATTTTGGAGCCACATATGTTGGAACAAAGCAGCTGAGCCCAACAGAGGTGA